>NC_041383.1:788397002-788501040 GCF_002162155.2 Triticum dicoccoides
GAGCGGCGAGCTCGCCGGGAGCGCACACACAACGGTGGAAGGAGGATGGGTGGGGGCCTTTTTTCTGAAAGTTTTGACCGAAGGAAGAACGAGTCGGGGGTTGAGTTGCCAGATCGGACGGTTCTGGCTCGCTACATCGGGCGGTTGGCGTTCGACCGGCCCAACAGTTGGGCCGGTGCGCCGGCGCAGATCATCGCCCAAAGCGGAATGTGGTTCTCGACTTCCAAAACCGGCAAGGCAGTGTGCGTGCGTGTGAGCGAGTGAATGCCTTTGCCTCCGGGAGAAAGCGAATTGTTCGTCTAGCTTGTCCTTGGAGGCGACGTAGTACAGCAAGTTGCACCTTTTACACGTGCTACCACAGGGCCAAGGATCTTGAGTATCCGAGTCAGGAAAATGAACGTGGAAACTAGCTAGAAAGTGATGCATGGGTACACACCTACGCACTGCGTGCCCTTCTAGACGGGGTGGCCAAACGTACGCCACGTTCACATCCATCACCAATCTATTGGCACACAGCGATAGATTTGGCCGCAGCACCAGCAGCTGTCGCCCATGACATCACAAGCACAATGTTCACTTTTTTACATTTCCATACAGTTTGAGTTCAGATGGCCAGCACAATATACAACCTAGTACCTACTCCCTCCGTTTTTAAATATTTGTCTTTCTAGAGATTTCAACAAATAACTTCATACAAAGCAAAATGAGTGAACTTATACTCTAAAATATGTCTACATACATCCATATGTGATGGTCCATTTGAAATGTCTAGAAAAACAAATATTTAGGAACGTAGGGAGTAGAACAGTAGAACGGTATAGGAGTAGTAGCATTCTTCCCGTTTGTTTTATTGTTCCTCCGCAGATGACAAGGCTGGAGGACAGCACGTTCGTCCACATGCCAAAGATCATGGCCATCCTGAATACCTACCTGATGATATCATCTCCGGCGTCCACGCAAATATCCTCCTGTGCGCCCGTCCCATGTTTACAGTATCATTCTGGTTACGATCTGCCGTGTAGTAGTCCCGTACCGTACGTACTGACGAAATGGATGAGATTTGGGTGTCACCGGAAGCTGCGTGCTGCCCTTTTTTTAAGGTAAAAAAATCACCAACGTCCATCGCAGATCATATTTGGCCACACAGAGAAGAGCAGAGCATGCTCCCGTCCCATGTGAGCGAGATGCGCACACACAAAACAGTGGACTTCACTGATTGGCCACGCCAAACTATTCTTATGCCGCCTAATCATATCATCTAAGCTGTTTTCGTTCCGTTATTCTTCTTTAGCCTTTGACTGAAAAGGCAGCTCTACACCTGACTCGTCTGGAGAAGGAAAAAGAGCGCAGGGTCAATGCAGGTTTACATCTAGAAGGTGGTTGGGCTTCGGCTTCATTGTCAACGATACGGGTGAGAAGTTTCTACGACGCGAGAATCCGATCAGATATTGTATCGTCACTTCGTGGTTGACGTACGCTACGCACGCACAAGCCGCAGCAGTCGACACCGCGCCCGGAGAAGAGGAGAAAAAGGAGAAAAACATATTCTCAGCAACGAAAAACAAGAGCAAACGAAGAGGGGTACGGCCGTTTCTGCTAAGAGATATTCTCGGCAGGGAAAAACAAGAGAAAAAAGGCAGGAAAAAACTACTAGTCGGTTGATGACAGTACGGTCTGAGATTTCCTGCAGATATTCAAGTATACATCTGCTGGCTAGCTAGCTGGTCAATCGCGTGGAGTGGATACCTCGTCATTTTTGTTTTGGCTTCAGATTTTTCACAGTTATTTTCTGAAGTCTTGGTTTCAGTTTCTTACGAATTTGAGTTCAGCTAGCAATCCTTGAAATTAAGGCAAAAAACCCTAAATATCAAAATTATGTGCCTATGAGGAGCTTTCTGGTCTTAAAGTTACTTTTCAGTGGGTCTTTCTGCTTCGGTGAGGCCACTCAATCGGCATCTGAGTGAGTATGCTGACATTTTCGGCTGCCGGCTCAGGAAGTTTCCAGTTTGGTACCTAGATACTTTGATTGACTATTGGCGTCCAACTTTCATTAAGTGAAAACATATGGAAGAGAGACTTAACAAACTTCGAGCCAGTTGACAGCCCAAACTCTCGTCTCATGAGGGCGATTGTTCTTGACAAATTCCGTCCTAAGCAATATAGATTTATACATGTTGTCATTCTTCCGCTTACCTAAATGAGTCGTGCAGATGTTGAACTACTTGATCTTGATTTTTCTAGCAGTGTGATAATGGATCAAAAAAAATATCGGCTACCTAGGTGAAATATGTTATGCCGGCCTAAAAATGTCCGTGGGTTCAAAAACCATTTCTCAAATCCATTGAAAACCTCGTTGATTCACTTTTTTTTTGTATAGGGTGATGAAAGCCAAGGAATTTCTAGTTTAGCGCATTATCCGTTAGGGATGGTTCTCAGGTTATATTCTGGGAGGATATCCGGCTGGGCACCACTCCACTTATCAGGCTGTTGGACATAAAAATTTCACAATCGCATAGGTTTGGCACAAGAAAATTTGGATACTCCCTTTATTCCATAATGTAGTGAGCATAATATTTTGAGAAGTCAAACTTAGCAAAAACTGACCAAGTTTATAGAGAAAACTATTTATACCAGATACGTAAAATATGAAACTACGTCTTAAGATGAATCTAATGCTATATATGTGGCATTCTAGATGTAAATGTTTTCTCCACAAACTTGATCAAATTTTGTGAGGTTTGACTTTTTGAAAAATCTAAATGCACTGCATTATGGAACGGAAGAGTATTTTTTTTCTTAGGGACCTATTAGGGAGTGCAGTTATTTTGCTCCCGAGCTCATCTCCTCTCGCCATGAATGGTAAATTTAAAAAATAATAGAAAAATACACAAAATTCTGTCTTTTTTTGCGTAGAAGATGCTTCGGTGTGTGATGTTCGCTCCAAATTTCAGCTCATTTCGATATCTGAGTAGCACTTATTAAAAAGGAAAAAAATGGGGTCTGTGAGCAGTTTACTGTAGGTACTATTTTGACACAAAATTTTTTTTTGCTGAGAGCTACTCTTATGTCCAAATGAGCTGAATGTGAAGCGGACCTCACACACCGAAGCGGGCCACGGTTCAAGTACCTTCAAATCTTTACCCCCATGAAGATTTTCTCCCTTCATGGATGTCGTTGTAATCTTCGGATAGAATCTACCACATCTCCTTTCATGGAGGGGTTGTAATGTTCGAATATGATCTATCCCATCTCAGGAAGGACTGTTTTATTATTGGTTTTAAATGATGTTTTATTTTTCGTTGTGTTGGACGTGTTGCATTGTGCTACATAGAGGCCGAACATTCCTTCAATGCACCTGTATCACCTTGATACATCAATTGAATGAAATGTACTTTATCTAAGAAATTCAAAGGTATCCAATTTTAAACCAAACCCCTAAAACGATAATGAAAAAAAATAAGTTTTTTTTATTTTTATTTTCAAATATAAAAAGACATCATGAAGTAATAAAGCTATTTAATTGCTAGCCACCTGAGAAATAGTTAAATCTTAGCCGGCACATAGAACTATAGATCCAATGTTCAATATGTGAAAAAACATGTTTTCTCATAAAAACACTACATTCCTACAGGTTGAGTAATATTTATCTCATCGGAGAACTAATTTGTTAGTTAGAAATGCAGTCTGCTTTTGTTACCGACTTGTCGATCGACTATGTACACGAGGACGCTCAAATTGTAGTGACTTCGCGCAAGTAAGAGACTTTCAAACATTTTCTCTTCCATTCACATTTATTAAAATGGGCGCTCATTAGGTTTTTTGCGCAATATATCTTTTCAAATCGTGAAGGTTACATAGCACTAATATGGCAACACTCCCTTTTCCTACTCATATGTACCGAAATATGTAATTTTCTCCAGGTTCCTGCGATGTTGAGAAATTAGATGTGCTAGAATTAAATGCCACTTAGTTAATAGAATGGATTGTGCTTTGGATGGTTTAAATTCCCACTAAATTATATGGTGTCCTATCAAAGTGAATACAATAATTATATCTCCGGTCTAGAAACACGGTACACAAAGTATTTATAGGCATTATATGTGACATTTGATAAAAAGTAATTTTATTTCTATCATGTTTAGCATTGTCGCTTATGGTATTTTATCCGAGGACTATGCATTAGCAAAGAAAAAGAAAGAGAGTTCACTGGTCTGTTCCTTATTCTAGGTAAGTATCATCGCCTTCATTTTTTTGCTGCACTGTGTAATTTGTCCTACGGGTACAAAATTCGCATGTAGGAAGGCATTACGCCGCCCTCTCTGACTTGATGAACGTAGTCGGAAATATAGTCTTGCAGGGAAGATATGGTAACTTTTTGTCTTGCACTCTTGCTCGTTTCTCTAGTACACCAAATTTTAGTGAAATGAAGTACGGTTAGGTACATTCATTTTAATGTGAGACGGAGAAAGCTCTAGTACTAAAGCAATAGCTAAAACTCTTGGCGTTTGCTCCATGACAAAGATAGAATCAGTCGAACCGATGAAAGTAATACGATCTCACAAAAGCAACACGCACCAGAAAGGTAGTCCACCGGTTGATCAGATCGTCGCCGAAATCGTGCCTACGTTTCCTCTTGCGGAAAACAGAAAGATCTGCATCCACGAACGCAGGATGCAGCTAGCTGGCCGCGATCGATCACGATTTCGCGTAGCGAGGAAGGTTCCTGTATCCGGTACGTACTACGTCACGAGCATTCATTCATATCCCAGCGCAGACGCACGGCCTGCCGCAACCGATTCTGCGATCACCTTTTCCAGTACAGCAGCATCCGCAATCCAGATCCGGCGGTACGTACTCTGCCATGGACATTCACTCGCTCTGAACCCCTACCATCAACCGCCGCTGCCTAGGAGCCGTACGAGAGAGTAGCACTCTAGTCGACGCCACGCCACCGACGTCCGTCCGTCCGTCCGTCCGGTCGATGTCGTCGTGAGTCGATCCGCGCGCCCGATCTCTGCAGCGTATCATGGGACGCGTGGACGCGTACGGGCCGGGTCGCTCGCCTGCCCTTGTTGGTCCCCTTCCGTCCGTCCCGCCTGTGTTGGAAGGAAGATCACGCGACGCGATACGGCAATGACGAGCGACCGGTCGGTGGCGCCCGGCGTGCGTACATGGCCCGTACCGCCCGAGCGATCGCGGCGCGGAGGCCGACCGATCCGAATGAAACCCGGGGATCCTGCCATGCACGCACGGCACGACGTTGATGGTGCGTTACGTACGTGGGCTGGGCTGGGAGTGAAAGGAAGGAAGGAAGGAAGAGATCGCGTGTGAGGTGAGATGGATCACCAGCAGCTGTGATGCAAGAGGAGGGTGGGAATCGAAGGGGCAAGTGACCCTTCCACGCACGGAAGGAAATCAAACCAAACCGCCCGATGATCTCACGAATCACTGGTGAATCTCCGAAATCAATCCGTATCCTGCCGCTGCTCACCCAAGAGGATCGAATTTTCAAGCAAATCCTCGAGCCCGCCCGGTACGGATCACCTGCTGCCGCCCGGAAAGACCAAATAAAATCCCAGCCAGCCGGCCCAGAAAGAAAAACTAAAAAAAAAGTGATGCAGGTTGTGCGTGCCCCATGCACGCAAATCCCATCTCCTCCCCACTTGCGACTTGTCCAAGAGAAGAGAAAAGAAAAAGGGGGGAGAAGAGAAGATACGCAGAGAGCATACGGTGTGCGTGAGCGCGGGGCATGCGAGTGACGACGACGGGCGGAGCGAAAGCGAGGGGCTCGGCAGGAAAATCCCGGCGGGGATCTCCCGGGCTGGGCCGCGGGGCCCGCGGATCCGCGGCCGGATCGGGCCGGGGCCCCACCGGGGGGGCTGGGTTTCGCTCGATCCGCGAGCCTAGGATCCCTTTCGAGATCTCGCAGGATTTCCCCCGCATTTATTTTCCGCCTCCCCCCGGCCCTGTATATATACCGCCGCGCGTCGCGGCCAACCCAACCAACACCGCATCAACACATCCATCCTTCAGACGAGTTCTTCGCCGTTACATACTACTACTCCTGCTGCTCCGGCGAGTTTGATCGACTGATGGCTGCGGCTGCTCCCACCCAGGCTCCGGCCATGACCCTGCCGGCCGCCATGGCCGCCAAGGTGGCGCCCGCCCCCGCCGGCGACCGCAAGGTGGTGCCGCTGATGACCGACGCCGACGAGGTCGTCGTCCAGGTCCAGGTCCAGGCCGAGCTGCACGTGCTCGCCGTCGACGACAGCGTCGTCGACCGCGCCGTCATCGCCAAGATCCTCCGCAGCTCAAAATACAGAGGTGAGAAATCGAATCAGTCCCAATCCAATCAAGCCGCGCTCCGGCGATTCTTCAAGAAATTGGACGGCCGCTCGATCCATCCTCGTTGTATATGTTCTAACCTGCCTTTCTTCTGTGCTGCAGTGACCACCGTGGACTCAGCGACGCGGGCGCTGGAGCTGCTGGGCCTGGGGCTCATCACGGACGTGAACATGATCATCACCGACTACTGGATGCCCGGCATGACCGGGTACGAGCTGCTGAAGCGCGTCAAGGAGTCGTCGGAGCTCCGGGAGATCCCCGTGGTGATCATGTCGTCGGAGAACGTGCCCAACCGCATCACCCGCTGCCTCGAGGAGGGCGCCGAGGACTTCCTCCTCAAGCCCGTCCGCCCCTCCGACGTCTCCCGCCTCTGCAACCGCATCCGGTGATCAGCCACCGGAAGCCTCGACGGAGGAGGAGGATTAATTCTTAAGTAGAGCAGGATTTTCCAATTCTTTTTTCTTCGGTGTTCTTTCCCATGGACATAGATCCGCCCGCTGCCGCTGCCGCTGCCGCCTCAAACAACAGCTTAACTTTTGGGGGACCTAGTAGATGATGATGATGATTAGATTAGGATGTTAGTTCGTCCCCTTGCGTGCTCTGCTTCTTCAGAGATGCCAAGAAGAACCAAAATCAAACAGAGTATTCATTCGGCCAAGAGAAAGGAAATCTTCTGGATGAATCTTGTTCAGATATGTTTCCCCTCTTGGCTACATGTCGAAATGGCATCAGACCAGAGCAACATGTTGACAGTTTCATAACCAGAGCCAATCTTTTGCAACAATTAACCATCACCGTCTGGTTCCCATCTCCTTAATCAATCTCCACATGCTCACGGCTGTTCACACATGTGTCTGCCTGCCCCTAATCATGCTTTGTCTGCCACGCGATACATTTTCCATGATTGATTCTTAATTGCTTGCCCTGATGCTATTGATGATGTCGACGAGGCAGTATAATAGGAGACACACAATCTCGATCGTACGTGCGTATCTCGTAGTTGTACATATACAAACGGCTCCGGGTTGTCTTAGGTGAGCTGTTGTTATACGCGGCGTATAAAAAACTGAAAAAGTCCAAAGGCCGGAGCATATATGGTAGTAATGAATGGGGGCACTGTGGAAGGATCTCCCCGGAGATCTGCTTACCTGGCGCCAGATTCTGCTTCCGCACAAGGCGATGTGAGGTGTGGTGTGGGAGCGCTGTATGTGGCCACCATGTGGCTGGCTGCCCGGATGGATGGATTAAACTGGGAATAAACATGCGGATCAGGGGGAAGATATGGCGGATCGGTGCTGCAGCTGTGTGTTTTGTTATTAGGTCGGGTCCTGATTTTATCCGATTCTGTGTCTTGTCTCGTGGAATGTCAAAGTCGGATATGTTATCTTTGATTTGAGTTGTGGACAAGTAGTTGCAGCAGTTGTTTTGTTGGAATAGTGGTTCCGTTGGTTTGGAAGAAGAAGAAAAGTCCACTGAGACCCTGTGCTGCTGGGTGGGCATTTCTGGCCTTGACTTCACATTGTTTACTAGAATCAGTTTATCTACGTTTGTTTAGCGCTGGTAAACGTTTCACCTGGTGAGTAAAAAATGTTGAACTGATTAAACTGTTGGGATTCAGAGATAGGGCACCGGCGGCAGGTAAAAGGCAGCAGTAACTCCTGCTCGGGCATTAAACAGCTAGCGGAGAAATGTCGAGATCGCTGCGTGAGGCAGAGTCATAAAGTTCCGATTGGAACTGTATGAACTCATGGCCACTAGCATTAGTGAGGGTATTGGCCCGGTGTGATCTTCGGGGAAGAAGGAAGGAAAAGTCGGAGAAGATCGATCGCACGGACTGACTGATGCCCGTGGCCGGACCGGACCCGAGTTATGAGCGCGGCACGTACGTGCTCCGTGGAGCGCACGGCGGGTGTCGCGTCTCGCGTACGTAGCGTACTGCTTCCTACGTAGTACCCTATCTGCGTGTCACTGGTCGATCGATGCAGCGTACGTGCGTGCGTATGTACGGGGTACAGCCGATTCTCTAGTTTGATGCTGCTTGATTCCGGCGTCATGCTCTAAAGGCAGTTCACCAAAAGGTACCAGGTTCCTCCGTTTCGAAAAAAAAAGGTACCAGGTTTATGGGTATCATATGGAGTAATTCGCTCTGTACATGTACTGTGTACAGCCTAGTAAAAATCCTGCCTATGTAATAAGGATGGGACAGATTCAAGTACATGGAAGATCGGCTAACGGCCTGCTCATATTTGTGTTAAGCAAGCTTGCAAAATTGACGTGACCGAAAGCTGGATCGAAAGTACTCCTAGCTTCCTGATCAGTAGCCTTCTGGCTGACTGCCCAGCAAACGCTTTCAAGTAATAAAGCTCTCAATATTTCCCCCGTAAAAAAAGATTCAAGTACATGGTACGTTTGAGCGTTTTTAAGCAGTGCTGCAAGGACCATGTGCCGAGTGCTGCCTCACTGTTTGCAAAAAAGAAAAGTGCCACCTCTCACTAATTGTTTTCTGCGTTTATGTACAGTTTTTTTTCACTCTAGGCAATACACAAGAAAGAGGCTACCCGAGAGTTTCTCACCGGTGTCACTATTTCTGTTATATTTGTCTCGAAAAAAACTATTTCTGTTATATTTTTCTTCTTCTTGTTTTTTCGAGAAGACTATTTCTGTTACCACAATAATGCAGGAGACAGTGCCAATATTTTTTTGCGGGTATGAGACGGTGCCAATTAATCGGGCGTGAGAGGCACATTGGCCAAGATGTGAATATTCTTGCAAGAAAAAAATGTCACTTGTAAATAAACATATGCAGCTTTATAAATCTCGGCCATCTTGGCCAATGTGTCACTCATGCATGTAACTTTTCGTTTGGTCTGTAGTTCTTGTTTTTCATTTTTCTTTCAGTGTCTTCCATCTGATGTATTTTCTTCTATTGATCAACATAAAATTCGACCGTTTTCTTAAGCAAACAATCTACAAGTTTTTGGAAAATAAAACAAGTACTCCTTCCTTGCCAAATTAATAGTGCCCAAAGTATTTTTTTAAGAGAAAAGGTATGTTTTCCATCCCCTAAGTTTGTTGAAAATTAACATTCGATCCCTCAAGAATTTTGGGATGAAATTTGGCCCCGAAGTCTTAGAACCAGGTAAAGTTCATCCTAACCTAGATTTGAGCAGAAAATTAGCCACGTGGAAGCTATTTTCTTGTGTCCAAAATCAGAAAGTGCACTGCACGCACACGATGGTGGGTTCCTGTCGACGAAGTAGATACAAGGTAGGTGAGGGCGATGCCGACGGGTTCCTGTCGCCAGCTGGGGCCTCGCCGGTCGAGTCGAGGGAAGGGGAGGGGCGGCGACTCTCACCTGTGTGTCACCGGTGGTGCTGCAAATCAAAGGGAGGAGCAGTGGCGCGACCTTCTTTGGGCTCGTCAGCATCAATCAACACATATTCGACAAAACGGATCTGCCACCATCGGGAGGAGCACGGCCAACATCGGTGCCTCGCATCGATGTAGGGTCCGACGAAGCCCCGGCATTTGACCGTAGTAGGGATGCAGTGGTGGGATGGTGATGAGGGGAGGGGTGAGGAGGGTGTGGGTGGGGTTTGCCAGGGCGATGCGGTCGGGTGTGTCGGGGTACGCGACGGTGCGCCTGGGGTTGGCGCGGGTGGATAGTTTTGTGACGTGCGGCTGATGGGACATATTGATGGTTGGGTGGGGGTAGTAGTAGTGCAGGTAGGTGTCCGGTTTTCATCGGCGGGAAGTGCAAATAGATTACGTAGCTGGAGGAAAGAGAAAACCGGGGACACATGGTTGGTTTTCCTCTCTAACCTGGTTTTGGACAAATTAGAACCGGTATTGAGACTTGAGGGACCAAAAGTCAACCAATTTGTTCTCAGGGATCAAATGTCAACCAAATTGTTTTGAGGGACCGAATGTAGGCCTCCGTTAAATCTGAGTGATGAAAAGCGTACTTTAAAAAAAGGGCCAAACTTTATCGATTTTGACCATGTTACATAGAGATATATCAGTACCGCCATTAGGTTTACTATTAAATACGTTTTCATATATACCGGCAAAAAAAAATTGTTTTTTTTAATCTAAAAGAAATTCGTTTTGATAGGACATATTTTAACATCGTAGATGTTCTGGGTGGTCCAAAATGGAAGACGCCGGTGACCTTCGTTGCAAGTCACGAGCATCTCCACGCGACCGATCAAGAGGATCATACATGCATGTGTCATGTGTGTAGCTACTATGCAAATGCCAATGCAATCGCTGTTCCACGATCCATGCGTCTAGTCGACATCCAGATCTCGGGCAGAATCAAAGTCTTGATCATGAAAGGGAGGAGGTCGATAGGCCAGTGGGGGTCGAGCCATCAGGTGCGTGTGACACCGCGGGGCCAGGCGACGGGACGGTCGGCATGGACAGACAGGGGATCGATCATCCGAAAATGGCCCGCCGGGAAACGCCGGCCACCCGCTGGCGGTTCTGTTCATGAGGGAAACGTGGGCGTGGCCACTTGGCTGGCTTGGTCCGGGCCGGCCGGACGGACTCGGGGTCGCCAGGCTCGCCGGACTTTGACCGCGGGGCCGGATCCATCCGTCGAACCAGTGATTCAAAACTGGCCAACTCCACCGCGCGATCCTATCCTGTCCGCCCCGATCCGTTTGGGGTAAAAGGGACAAAAGAGGCGGCCCAGCGCGCGACGGCCCGGACCCATTCTGTCCGTTTTGTGTCCGAACCGACCCATTTCGAGCGCAAACTTGCGCCGGGTTTGGGTCGCGGTGGACACCAAACAGACGCGCCCTCGTCCGCGTCGGGGCCGCGTGGCAGGCGGCCACCTACCTTCCTCCCGCCCACATCAATGCGCACGGACGGGCGGCCCCACCTGTCATCCACACATGGAAGGGTCGCCGTCCTTCTTTAAGTGGGAAGCGTGGACCGCTCGTCGTCCACACTGCCCCACGCCACCCCACGGCCTCCTCGAAACCCGACGGCCCCAGGCCCCAAACCCTAGCCAAGAACTCGCCGGCCGGCCGCCCCGCAGCCATGGGGTGTCGTGGTTCTAAGTCTGACAGTAGAGTGTGGGGTAGGTATGGAGAGGCAAGGTCCTAGCTATGGAGAGGTTGTAAACACAAGAGATGTACGAGTTCAGGCCCTTCTCGGAGGAAGTAAAAGCCCTACGTCTCGGAGCCCGGAGGCGGTCGAGTGGATTATGTGTATATGGATTACAGAGTGTCAAACCCTTCTACCTGTGGAGGGGGGTGGCTTATATAGAGTGCGCCAGGACCCCAGCCAGCCCACGTAATGAAGGGTTTAAGGTACATTAAGTCTGGGGCGTTACTGGTAACGCCCCACATAAAGTGTCTTTACTATCATAAAGTCTATTTAATTACAGACCGTTGCAGTGCCGAGTGCCTCTTGACCTTCTGGTGGTCGAGTGAGTCTTCGTGGTCGAGTCCTTCAAGTCAGTCGAGTGAGTCCCTTGTAGGTCGACTGGAAGGTGATCTCTTCTACGGGTGTCCTTGGGCAGGGTACTTAGACCAGGTCTGTGACCCTCCCCTAGGTACATGACCCCATCATTAGCCCCCGAATGGATTGAGGCTTGAGTGATGAAGGAGTTGATGTTGTTTCCGATTAGCTTTCGCATACTGGTCGTGCGTTGTTTTGAACCAAAAAATTCTCTTTGTTGATAGTGAACACCTTTTCTTCAGTCGACTCGATCCATTATTTTTCTTCGTCGAGTGATCTTTTGGACTTTGCTGATTTCCGAGCGACGGATCGCAGGAAATCCCGCGTCTGGCAGACTGATCTGCCGTTCGCGGATTCCGCGGGATACGGAATTTGGGGGAGCGCGCGAAGCGGAGCGGACCGCAGTGCTCGGATAGGACAGGGCATAGACGCCTCGATCCCCGCGCCGCTTTTTTCACCACGTATCACGCCCGCGCAACTGTTTCAGGATATGATTAGATCGACCGGGCCCACCTGTCATCCACTCGGAAGGGATCTTATAAATGCGCCCGGCGAGGGTTTTCTGAACAGTGCCTCAGCATTCTCCCTCTGCTCCCTTCGTCTCCGCCCAACGCGCCCGCTCTCGCCTCCGCACAACTTCTCCTCGCGCGCCTCGCCGGTAGCCATGGTCAAGGAGAAGACGGCGGCGCTGGAACGCGCGAAGAAGGCGTCGGCGACGGAGAAGGCGAAGGGGAGATCCACCAGCCGCGGCGGGTCTTCATCTAGATCTCGCCTGCCGAAAGGCTGGGTCCAGGGAGATTGGATCCAGTCGACCATCACGGAGAAGGATCTCCTCGACATGGCCAACGAGGGCCTGATCCCTCATGGAGCTACGAGGCTTCCGGGGAAAGAGTGGCAGCCCCAGCCGGAAGAGGGTGAGTGCGTGCTTCTGGCTACCCATGTCGACCGCGGATTCTCTTTGCCGCCGAGCATTTTCTTTCGTAGTTTCTTGAACTTCTTTGGAGCGCAACTCCACCACTTCACCCCTAATTCTATCGCCTATCTTGCCGCGTTTGTGTCCATGTGTGAGAGTTTCCTGGGTTGTCGACCGCATTGGGGTTTGTTCAAGCACATATTCACGTGTCCCTCTCAGACCGTGAAGAAGGCGAGCCCAGGCGACGAAAAAACCCGAGTTGTCCAAATGTGTGAGGGTCTGGGGATCCAGGTGAGGAACAAGAGCACCTTCCCAGCCATGACATTTCTCGAGTCAGTCAGAGGCTGGCAGTCGACCTGGTTCTACTGCCAGGATCAGTCGACGCCGGGGCAGTCGAGTGGACTCCCTCAGTTCACCATGGGTCGAGTGAACAAGCCCTCCTCTCTGAAGGTGATTCCGGAGGAGAAAGCTGACGTGAAGATGCTGATGGAGCGTGTAGTTCAGTTGGTTCGGGAGGGAGTGACGGGTATGGATCTCCTGGAGGTTTTTCTTAGGCGTCGTATCCAGCCTCTTCAGTTCCGGAGCCATTGCATGTGGTTGTACTGCGGGACTGAGGATGTGACTCGGGTCAATCCAGAAGCAGTCGACGATGCCACTCTGGAAAGGTGGATGGCTGCTGTTACTGGGAACAAGGATAACCCTCGCGGAGCCAGAAGGATTCCTCCACTCGACTGCCACAGTGATCCAAACAAGGTATGTCATTGTATTCTCGTTGCATTTATTTCTGTTTTCTCTGCCGATCGGTCGATTGATCTTTGTCTTGATGTCTATCAGGCCCTCACTGAGCTGTACTCGATGCCCAATGGAGCACAGGCTCCGACCGAGGAGGGAGAAGCGAGCGGGGGCGAGAGCCAGGAGGAGGAGTGGGACTCGGACGCCGCTGAGGATGATGATGATGATGATGACGATGATGATGATGACGATGAGGACGAGGAAGAGGAGGAGGAGGAGGAGGTCGCACCACCGCGCTCGGAAAGGCGGTCGAAACTTGTCCATGACCCTGCGATTGAATGTGGCAAGGGGGTTGCGACTGTTACACAGTCGACCAAGCGTCCTCGGACCACCTCTCCGGCGCCGACTGAAAAGGCGTCGAAGCAGCCCAGGGCGGCCCCGTCAAAGCCGACCAAGCACCTGCCGAAGATGAAGGTGTCCATCCCCACCATATCAGGGTAATCATGTTGCTTAAGTCTTCTTGTTTTGTGTGAACTTTATCTCTGGTTGGCGCTGGACTTAGTCGACTGACTCTTTGGAGTTGCAGTGCTGCTACTTCTGAGACCTCAGCCCGGGCTGACGATCATGAGATGGAGGACGCAGCAACCTCAAAACCTGGTACTATACTCTTAACCCCGTTTCTAGTCGACTGACTCATGATCTCTAATTCTGATTCTTTTCTGTAGCTCCATCCAATGTTGTTATCACTCTACCTGATGATGATGAAGATGAGGAACCGCTGAAGCACAGAATGAGAAGGAAAGCGTCTGCCAGCAGGGTGCCTCAGGATGTGACGGTGCCTGAGACTCTGGTCGCGGAGGAGGAGAACACCACTCGACACACTGTGTCCTTCGCAGATCCACTGACGAGTGCTCTGCAGCCCTCCCTCTTCACGACGCACCACGTCCCAGAGGACCAAGCTGGCGCCGCGAAGGAGGCGATACGCCAGGCAGCTTACGACGCCAGTTCCGCCCTTCAAAGCAATGTTCAGGTCAGTCGACCAGCGCTTGTTTTCTTTCCAGAATTTATAGTAATCACCCAGTGGGTGTGTCGATTAAAACTCCGTGTTAGCGGGGGCACGCTGAGTGCACCCGCTGGGTGTAGTCCCCAAGGCTAGGGTCGACTGCTGGCGGTCGGCCTTAGGCTTTATAATTTCAGTCTTTCCGTCATTCGACTATGGCGAATGGATTTCGCAAACCGGTGGGGGCACACTGAGTGCACCCACTGGGTGTAGTCCCCGAGACTGTGGTCGACTGCTTGCAGTCGATTACAGTCTTAAAGAATACATCTCTCTTTTTTTTTGAGGTCGACTGGTCGACTCTATCTTCAATAGGATTAGTGGGGGCACGCTGAGTGCACCCACTGGGTGTAGTCCCCAAGGCTAAGGTCGACTGCTGACAGTCGGCCTTAGGCTTTATAATTTCAGTCTTTCCGTCATTCGACTATGGCGACTGGATTTCGCAAACCGGTCGACTGGTCGACTCTGTCTTCAATAGGATTAGTGGGGGCACGCTGAGTGCACCCACTGGGTGTAGTCCCCGAGACTACGGTCGAATGCTTGGATTCGGTTGTAGTCTTAGTAACGCGTGATTTTTCCTTTTCCACTCAGAAGTGAAATATCTTTGACATTTAGTCGATTGGTTCTTCGCAGAACTCCTGTGACCTTGCGGCTCGCTACACTGAACTGGAAAACAAGCACATTCAGCTCGAGCTGAATTTGAAGCTGGTTCAGGAGAATCTGACGAAGGCAAAGGAGGAGACCGAAGGTATGTTTGGTGAGACCTCGACGACTGCTTTTTCCCTTCATTTGTTTCAAAATCTGATCTTGCTGTAACTTGCAGGTAAGGTGAGGGAGGCCCAAAGGAAAAAAGACCTTGAACTAGCTGAGAAGATCAAGCTTGTTGACGAGAAGTTAGCTTCAGTCACAAAGCTTGAGCAAGAAAATGCTACTCTGAAAGCTGTTCTTGCGAAGAAAAATGATCTGGAGGTTTTCCTGAGTGGTCTTGCCAAGAAGCTGTTTCTTATGCTTGAAGGTAAACCTTCAACAATCATTTTCAACTGTGGTTTTTTTCATTCGACCATTGCCTTGACTCGATGATCGTCCTTGCAGAATTTTGTCAAAACTTTGAAGAAGAGACTAGCCGGCTGGAACCAAACCTTGACCCCGTCAATTCTCCGGTGAACGACGAAGTTGCCATGAATGTTTTCCGACTGGAGTCCCGTGTTGCAGCTGCCGTGGACTATCTTGCAAGGCTGAAGGTCGCCACATCTCGCATCGACTCAACGCTCTGGCCCGGGGAGACACTCCAGAACGACCTCGAGTCGCTGATGGCTCGTTTGAACGCTGTCCCTGGTCGAGTGCAGGAGTGGAAAAAGTCCTCGGCTCGGTGTGGTGCAGATGTTGCTCTGTGTCTGGCCCGAGTCCACTGCAAAGATGCGCGAGAAGACAAGCTGGCTGCCCTCCGGGTGGCCAACACCAAGAAACACGACTTTCGGTCCTTTATGGAAACTTTCCTTGCTGCTGCCACTCGGATCGCAGATGGAATTGATCTTGATGAGTTTGTTGCACCTTCCAGCCCTCCACAGGAGGGGAAAAAACTTCTTCTAAGCTCGACGCTTTAAATTTGCCTCGGTATGCCGAGTGGAGTTGTAACCGATAAACCTTAACAGGCTTAGGCGAGCACTTTCGGTTCCTTTAGGTATCGATCTGAACTTGAATTTGGTGTTTGAATATGATTGCTTTTGGCTCGAAATGTCTTTTGCAGGTTCAAAGCAAGACGCTCACTGCGGTCGACTTATTCCTTAATCCACTTAGGCGAGCGCTGGGCTGCAGCTAAGCCTCCCGAGTGAGAGGTTTGCTCGTCACTCGGTAGGATTTTGATAACTTAGGCGAGTACTTGGACTGCGGCTAAGCCCCCGAGTGAGAGGTTTGCTCTTCACTCGGTAGGATTTTCATAACTTAGGCGAGTACTTGGACAACAGCTAAGCCCCCGAGTGAGAGGTTTGCTCGTCACTCGGTAGGATTTTGATAACTTAGGCGAGCGCTGGGCTGCAGCTAAGCCCCCGAGTGAGATGTTTGCTCGTCACTCGGTAGGATTTTGATAACTTAGGCGAGCACTGGGCTGCAGCTAAGCCCCCGAGTGAGAGGTTTGCTCTTCACTCGGTAGGATTTTTTATAACTTAGGCGAGCACGGGGCTGCAGCTAAGCCCCCGAGTGAGAGGTTTGCTCTTCACTCGGTAGGATTTTTTATAACTTAGGCGAGTACTTGGACTGCAGCTAAGCCCCCGAGTGAGAGGTTTGCTCGTCACTCAGTAGGATTTTGATAACTTAGGCGAGCGCTGGGCTGCAGCTAAGCCCCCGAGTGAGATGTTTGCTCGTCACTCGGTAGGATTTTGATAACTTAGGCGAGCGCTGGGCTGCAGCTAAGCCCCCGAGTGAGAGGTTTGCTCTTCACTCGGTAGGATTTTCATAACTTAGGCGAGTACTTGGACTGCAGCTAAGCCTCCGAGTGGAAGTCTGGCTTACCACTCGGTAGGATTTTATTTAATCTTAGGCGAAACGGATTCGCAGCTAAGCCTCCGAGTGGGAGTCTGGCTCACCACTCGGTAGGATTTTATTTAATCTTAGGCGAAACGGATTCGCAGCTAAGCCTCCGAGTGGGAGTCTGGCTCACCACTCGGTAGGATTTTTACAAACTTAGGCGAAACGGATTCGCGGCTAAGTCACCCACTGAGGGGAAAATTTTATTGGACAAAATAAAAAGTGACAAAAATCATGGAGGAACTATGACACTATTATTTTGAGATCCATGAGCTACAGAAGTACTTTATTGCAACTCATCCGAGTGATAAACTTAAGTGTAAAATGGGCGGAGTAGTTCCGCGTTCCAAGCTCGGGGCTCGTCGATATCATGTTCGACGTTGTAAAGACGGTACGCCCCGTTGTGGAGAACTTTGGTGACGATGAAGGGTCCTTCCCAAGAAGGAGCAAGCTTGTGTTGTTTCTTCTGATCCACTCGGAGAACTAAATCTCCTTCCTGGAAGGCTCGAACCCTCACATTTCTGGCGTGGAAACGACGCAAATCTTGTTGGTAGATGGTCGATCGGATCAGAGCCATCTCCCTTTCTTCCTCTAAAAGGTCGACTGCGTCCTGCCGCGCTTGTTCAGCTTCTGCTTCATTGTAGATCTCAACTCGAGGAGCATTGTGGAGAAGATCACTCGGCAAGACTGCTTCAGCTCCGTAGACCAAGAAGAATGGAGTTCTTCCAGTCGACCGATTAGGTGTGGTCCGCAGTCCCCAAAGCACCGAGGGAAGTTCGTCGACCCAAGCTCCAGCTGCATGCTTGAGATCACGCATCAGTCGGGGTTTCAATCCCTTGAGAATCAGGCCATTGGCTCGCTCTGCTTGTCCATTCGTCTGCGGATGGGCGACCGAAGCGTAGTCGACTCATGTGCCTTGAGAGTTGCAGAAATCCCTGAATTCTTCCGAGTCAAAGTTCGACCCATTATCCGTAATGATGCTGTGCGGGACTCCATATCTGAATATCAGTTCCCTGATGAAGCTAACAGCAGCACCGGCGTCAAGGTTCTTGATTGGTTTAGCCTCAATCCACTTGGTGAACTTGTCGACTGCCACCAGTACATGCGTGAAGCCACTTCGCCCTGTTCTCAAAGGACCGACCATGTCCAACCCCCATACTGCGAAAGGCCAGATGAGTGGAATGGTCTTCAGAGCTGATGCAGGCTTGTGCGACATATTCGAGTAGAACTGACATCCCTCGCACTTATCCACTATTTCCTTTGCCATCTCATTCGCCTTTGGCCAGTAAAATCCGGCTCGGTATGCTTTGGCCACGATGGTCCGAGAGGACGCATGATGACCACAGGTTCCCGAGTGGATATCATTAAGGATGATTCGACCTTCTTCTGGTGTTATGCACTTCTGACCAACTCCAGTCACGCTTTCTCTATATAGCTGTCCTTTGATTACGGTAAAGGCTTTAGATCGATGGACGATCTGTCGAGCCTCTTCCTCATCCTCCGGGAGCTCTTTTCTCAGGATATACGCGATATACGGAACTGTCCAGTCGGGAATGACCACCAAGACCTCCATGACCAAGTCAACCACTGCTGGGACTTCAACCTCAGTCGGATCTGTGGCACTCTTGGGCTGTGGAGCTTCTTCGGTGAAAGGATCTTCTTTGACCTACGGAGTGTGTATATGCTCCAAGAACACACCACTCGGAATGGCTCCTCTCTTGGAACCTATCTTTGCTAGATCATCAGCTGCTTGATTTTTCAGTCGGGGTATATGATGGAGCTCCAACCCCTCGAACTTCTTTTCCAGCTTCCTCACTGCACTGCAGTATCCAGTCATGGCTGGGCTTCTCACGTCCCACTCCTTCATCACTTGGTTGACCACTAAATCTGAATCGCCATAGACCATCAGGCGACGGACGCCGAGTGAAATGGCCATGCGCAATCCGTATAAGAGGGCCTCATACTCTGCCTCATTGTTGGAGGAATCAAAGTGAATCTGGAGCACATATGTGAGCTTATCTCCTCTGGGGGAAACTAGGACAACCCCAGCACCGGAACCATTCAACATCTTAGAGCCATCAAAAAACATGGTCCAATGCTCCGAGTGAACTTCAGTCGGCTGCTGCTGTTCAATCCACTCGGCGAGGAAATCTGCTATTGCCTGGGACTTAATGGCTTTCTTTGCCTCAAACTTGATATCAAGGGGAAGAAGTTCAATCGCCCATTTCGCCACTCGACCAGTTGCATCTCTGTTGTGCAAAATCTCTTGTAGTGGAGCGTCGCTGACGACTGTGATGGAATGATCAGAGAAATAATGAGCAACCTTCTTTGCGGTCATGTATATTCCATACACAAGCTTCTGATAATGAGGATATCTCTGCTTGGATGGAGTCAAGACTTCAGAGAAATAATACACTGGGCGCTGAACTTTGAAAGCTTTTCCTTCTTCTTCCCACTCGACCGTAAGCACAGTACTGACGACTTGTCATGTGGCTGCGATATAAAGCAACAGAGGCTCTTCGCTGATTGGAGCAGCAAGCACCGGCTGGGTGGAGAGCAGAGCTTTTAGCTCAGCAAACGCTGCATCAGCTTCTGGAGTCCACTCGAACTTGTCTGCCTTCTTCATCAGTCGGTAAAGAGGCAATGCCTTTTCACCGAGTCGTGAGATGAATCGACTTAATGCGGCCAAGCATCCAGTAAGCTTCTGGACATCGTGCACTCGCACAGGGCGTTTCATTCGGAGAATGGTGCCGATCTTTTCTGGATTAGCGTCGATCCCTCGCTTGGAAACGAGAAAACCGAGTAACTTGCCACCAGAAACTCCGAATGTGCACTTTGATGGATTGAGCTTGATATCATACCTTTTGAGGTTGGCAAATGTTTCGGCGAGGTCAGCGAGCAGGTCGGAACCTTTTCGTGACTTGACGACAATATCATCCATATACGCTTCCACATTCCGACTGATTTGAGTGAGTAGACACTTCTGAA
Organism: Triticum dicoccoides; assembly: GCF_002162155.2. Classification (NCBI taxonomy): domain Eukaryota; kingdom Viridiplantae; phylum Streptophyta; class Magnoliopsida; order Poales; family Poaceae; genus Triticum; species Triticum dicoccoides. The sequence continues at coordinate 788,417,030 of NC_041383.1, forward strand.
TCATTCGCATAAATGTGGCTCCGGCATTCTTGAGGACGAATGGCATGGTGATATAGCAGAAGCACCCGAATGGAGTGATGAAAGATGTTTTTACCTCGTCGGGTCCATACAGACGGATCTGGTGGTACCCGGAGTAGGCGTCTAGGAAAGACAATCTCTCACATCCTGCGGTCGAGTCAACAATTTGATCTATGCGAGGGAGAGGAAAATGATCTTTCGGGCAGGCCCGGTTGATGTGCTTGAAATCAATGCACATTCGGAGCGATTTGTCCTTCTTAGGAACCATGACGACATTAGCGAGCCACTCGGAGTGGTATATCTCTCGGATAAATCCTGCCGCCAACAGTCGAGCCACTTCCTCACCAATGGCTTTTCTCTTCTGGACGGCGGGCCGCCGAAGATGCTCTTTGACTGGTTTTGCTGACGAGTCGACTCTTAGGCGATGCTCAGCCAGTCCCCTGGGAACACCTGGCATGTCAGCGGGCTTCCATGCAAAAATGTCCCAGTTCTCACGGAGGAACTGGATGAGCGCTTCTTCCTATTTCGGGTCGAGTGTTGTGGAAATTTGGGTCGGGGCTGCATCGGGGTCGGTCGGGTGAATGTGAACAGGCTTCGTCTCACCGGACGACTGAAATGCAGATTCTGTGGCGGGCTTCTTGGATCGCAGCAAATCACTCGGATCTGCGTTTTGCTTGTATTCTTCAAACTCGACCGCTGTCACCTGGGAATCAGCAATCTTTGAGCCCTTCTGAAAGCACTCTTTTGCCTTTTTCCGATCACCGGTGACAGTGATCACTCCTTTGGGACCGGGCATCTTCAATTTGAGGTACACATAACATGGTCGAGCCATGAACCGGGCATAGGCTGGTCTCCCCAAAATGGCATGGTATGCACTCTGAAAATCAACGACCTCAAACGTCAACTTCTCTTTGCGAAAATGTTTCGAATCACCAAACACCACGTCCAGAGCTATTTGGCCGAGTGAATCGGCTTTCTTCCCTGGTATAACTCCATGAAAGCTCATGTTACTGGTGCTCAGTCGGGAAATCGGAATGCCCATTCCTTTCAGTGTGTCTGCATACAACAAATTCAGCCCACTACCACCGTCCATTAGCACTTTTGTCAGTCGAGTGCCTTCGACAACTGGATCGACCACCAAAGCTTGCCTCCCAGGGGTGGCAATATGAGTCGGGTGATCAGATTGTTCGAATGTGATGGGTGTTTGGGACCATCTCAGATAATTTACTTTTGCTGGGGTAACCATGTTCACCTCGCGGTTAATGACTTTCAATCGACTCTTGCTTTCCACATCTGCAAAGATCATCAGAGTGGAGTTGATATGCGGATATCCTTCCTCACTGTCCTCCTTGTCTTCGGCCTTGTCCGACTCCTTTTCCTTGTCTTTGGACTGTTTTCCTTGAAACTGCTGGATCAGGAGTCGACATTGGCGAGTGGTATGCTTTGGGTAAATGATATTCCCCTCTTCGTCTTCCTTCGTGTGGATGTGACACGGCATATCCATCACGTCGTTCCCTTCTTTATCCTTTACCTTCTTAGGGTTCCAGGATCCTTTTGGTTTCCCTTTAAACTTTCCCTGAGTCACGGCCAGAGCCTCTCCAGGAGCTGCCGGTTCAGCCTTCCGCTTCTGTTTCCGACTGGTGTTTCCCTTCTCCGACTGGCTCGGCTTGTGCTTGCCGCTTCGGAGTCGGTCTTCTTCTTCACCGTTGGCATACTTGGTAGCAATTTCCATCATCCGACTCAAGGTCATGTCTCCGGTTCGACCAAATTTCAAACTCAATTCTTTGTTCTTGACACCATCCTTGAAGGCGCAGACTGCCTGACGATCAGACACATTCTCCACAGTATGGTGCAAAGTGATCCATCTCTGAATATACTCCCTGAGAGTCTCATTGTTCTTCTGCACGCAGACTTGCAGCTCCGTCAATCCAGCCGGTCGCTTGCAAGTTCCTTCAAACGTTCTGACGAACACTCGGGACAGATCTTCCCAAGTGTAAATGCTGCTAGGAGGTAACTGAGTCAACCATGCTCTGGCAGAACCTTCCAACATGAGGGGCAGATGTTTCATGGCCACCTCGTCATTCCCACCACCAATCTGAACCGCCACTCGGTAGTCCTCAAGCCAAGTTTCAGGCTTAGACTCACCGGTGAACTTGCTGACTCTTGTTGCCAACCTGAAATTGGGAGGAATCACTGCGGCTCTGATAGCTTTGCTGAAACATTCCGGACCAGAAACGTGCACTCGACTGCTCGTGGGCGCATCTCTGTCGAGTCCACCTCGATGGGCTCTGTTCCGGTCGACCAAGCCTTGCACGATAATGGATCGCACGTCGAAGCCTGGTTCCCTGGGGTCGACTGGAACTCTTCGCCCCGCACTGAGCTGACGTCTGTCATCTTGCTGCCGAGGAGCATAAGACCCACCCCTCGGAGGGGAAGTGGGCACTCGACGCCTATCATCTCGGTCGTGTCGGTCTCCATATTGGTCTCGCCGATTCTCGCGCCCTTCACGCCGTGGAGGCGATCTAGGACTGTGAGCCGACTGAACCGTATTCGCAGCGATGAATCGACTGTGAATTCTGTTGCGCGACTGCGACACAGCTGAATTCTGATCTCCTGCTGCCCGGAGCAGATCCCTGATCTGCATGAAGCCTCTGCCAGCTTCCGACTGAGAAGGCTGGATGGACTCTGCTATACGGGTCGCAGCTGCTAAATTCTGGATTGGGGTTCGATATACCTGAGTCGGCGGGAAGAGTTGACGTCGACTGGCGTCGGGAACTCGTTGCCGCGCGCGCTCGTCGAGTGCTCGCTGAAGATTCTCCAGGCGAGCGCGTTCGGCCAAATTGGCCAAACGTGCCTCCTCCAAGGCGCGAGCCCCAGGGGTTTCTCCTGCGATGGGAGTATGCAGGGCATCCTTGTTCCTGCGGCGAAGTTCCTCTCTTTGCAGAGAGTCGAGTGGCTCGGGCTGGTACTCTTCGTGTCTCGTGCGGGGTCGCCTCCGTCGCCTGCCCCATCATCACGGGCGAAGCCAGGGGGGCTGCGAGGCCCGTCGACCATCAAGATTTCCGCCGCTGGATCACTGCTATCGCATTCGGATGCAGTCTCTACGGAGCCAGTCGACAGATCGAACAGGCCGTAGAGAGATTCGTCGGGCTCGATTGCCGCAACTTGGGTGGTGGCCGTCTGGCGAGCCACCGCGTGTCTCACCCACCGCTGAAGCCTCGACCGACCCGAGCGCTTGCGCTGGCGGGAGACCGGGAGGGTGGTCGATAGGGGAGTCGACCGATATGGGGTCGACGGCTGCCGCAGCAGAACGCCGCGGACACATGCGCGAAAATGCGTCGCACCGCGGACGGGGAGCGCATCGACGTCGAGTGGAGCCTCCTGGAGCCAGGCGGAGTCGTCGGCGATGAAGGTGAGGGCACCGAGACGAATCTCTCGACCCTCAACCAAAACTCCAGTAGCTACCATGATGAAAGTACTCGGAAGAATCACAACTTCTCCACAAGATCGCTAAAACACCCGCCCCATGGTGGGCGCCAACTGTCGTGGTTCTAAGTCTGACAGTAGAGTGGGGGGTAGGTATGGAGAGGCAAGGTCCTAGCCATGGAGAGGTTGTAAACACAAGAGATGTACGAGTTCAGGCCCTTCTCGGAGGAAGTAAAAGCCCTACGTCTCGGAGCCCGGAGGCGGTCGAGTGGATTATGTGTATATGGATTACAGAGTGTCGAACCCTTCTACCTATGGAGGGGGGTGGCTTATATAGAGTGCGCCAGGACCCCAGCCAGCCCACGTAATGAAGGGTTTAAGGTACATTAAGTCTGGGGCGTTACTGGTAACGCCCCACATAAAGTGTCTTTACTATCATAAAGTCTATTTAATTACAGACCGTTGCAGTGCCGAGTGCCTCTTGACCTTCTGGTGGTCGAGTGAGTCTTCGTGGTCGAGTCCTTCAAGTCAGTCGAGTGAGTCCCTCGTAGGTCGACTGGAAGGTGATCTCTTCTACGGGTGTCCTTGGGCAGGGTACTTAGACCAGGTCTGTGACCCTACCCTAGGTACATGACCCCATCATGGGGCTCTGGAACTACGCCCGCAAAGGCAAGCACGACCGCGAGGCTGGCTCCTCGTCGGGGCGTCGCCGCGGCTCGGTGAAGAAGGAGGAGCTGGCCTCGCCATCGCCACCACGCCGGGCCCCCTCGCCGCCCGCGTTCTCCTTCGTCCTCGCGTCCGCCGGCGAGCGCGACCGGCACTACATCCGTGCTGAGGTGTGCCGCCGTTATTGGGAGACGAGGACGCCGATCCCCTGGAGCGACGCCCACCTCCCCAACAACTGGCATTTGTCGGCCGACCGCGTGCTGATCCCGCCGGTCCCGGTGACCGGCCGTGCGCGCCGCCAGGAGATTGAGCGCCGCCGCCTCCTCCTCCCGGACGACCTCTACTACGACCCCAGGTATGCCCCCGACTCGCCATTGTGGGACACCTAGTTCCGCGATGAGCACGACGCGCGGCGGGCGTCCTATTTCACCGGCACGTCGACGGGGCCACGGCGGCCTCAGGAGCGCGGGCGTAGGGTGGTGCGCGGCCTCACGCCCACGCCGTCGCCGTCTCCATCGCCACCACCACCTCCTCGCATGACGGCGGAGGAGGAAGCCCGTCTCGTGCGGCGTGTCATGGAGGACTCCATGCGCACGCACGACGAGCGGCAATGGGACGGCTTGGAGGAGGCCATGGCACTGTCTGCCGCCGGCGACGTGGCCTTCCCGGAGCTGCAGATGGCGGCCTTGACGGAGGAGAGGAGGGAGGACGCCGTGGAGGAGGAGCCGGCGGCCGCCTTCCAGCAGCTGGTGGGCACGGGGTGGGCCTGGTCCTGCCCTGCTCCGGAGATGGCCGCCGGCCTGGGCGTGGACTGGCGCGCCACTCCGCCGCAGTCACCGGAGCGGGAGGGGTCGCCACGGGAGGAGGTGTTGCAGGCACCTCCCGCCGTCCAGCCCGCCCCCGTATACCAGGCACCGCACGCACCGCCGGCCCACCTGTGGACGCCGCCGGCCTACGTCGACCTCGTCAGCGACGACGACGACACCGGCGGCCAGTGAAGAGCGCCACGGCGACGGCAACGACGAGCACGGGCAGGAGCGCGCCGGCGGCGACCGTTTTTTTCTTTTTTATGTTTAATTATTAATGTGACGAAACTGGGCCGTTTTGTGGCTATGGACACCCCTAACTAAGTTTTATCTTTTATTAAACTACATTTATTTACTTTTTTAGTCATTTTTTTATGTTTTCTTTTTTTATTGTTTTTCTGACACGGACGTGATTTGGGGTGCGGCCGCACGATGGGCGCACGCACGACCCAATGGACACAGCCGGATACGGGCGTACTCATCGGCGCCCCAAAGGGACAAAATCCGGCCAATCCGGACGTCCGTTTGGGGTCGTGCGGTGGAGTTGGCCTAACTGTGGGTGGAACGGAGCTGGACTAAATCGGAGAAAACGTGCAGATCAGGGAGAGATCCCATGGATTGACAGATTGGTGTGTGCGTCTAACGCTCTGGCTGTTAGGTCAGGTCAGGTCAGTTCGGGTCCTTGATTTTATCTGATTCTGTGCTGATCTTTTCGGACGTCAAAGTCGGGTACTATGTTAAATTGATTGGTGTATGGAGAGGTGGTACTACTCGTAACAGTACTCCGATTTTGTGGGAATAGTTCCGTTGGTTGCTGAGAAGAAAAGTCCAACATGCGGGCGGATGAGCATGCAATAAGCATTTGAAGTTGCAGAGTCTATGTTTTTTTGTGGGAAAAAAAGAGACTCTGCAACTTTATAAGGCTTTTTAGGCCGAAATGTTTGAAATTTTTTAAGTTTGAACTTTTCGGTTTGAAAAAAGTCTGAAAAAAGTGTAGAAGTAAACAAGGATGTGATGTTTATGTGTGTACAAATTCAGATTGAAATACTTTGAAATTTTACCTCTAAAGAAAACAAATTCATGGGCTTTGATGATGAATGGTATCTTGTGTAAAAAGCCCTAGATTTTTTATTTTTTTTGCATAGCCACCATTTCAACGTATTTTGTTCTGAAAATTTACACACATGTGTGTTATGCCTTCATGTGTATTTGTACTTTTTTCAGAATTTTTTGAAACTTGGTCATATGAATTTTGAAAATTGCAAATGGGGGCCTCCATGGAGCTCCGCCTCCAAAAGCAATTTTCGTTTTTAGATTTAGTCTTATAAAAGTTTACAGCGGAAGTACTTACTAAGACCATTTTGCTTTTTGATAATTTAGTATCTTGAATTTTGGTTGAACAAACTTACCTTGATTTTCTTTAACTTTTAATGTCATCCGGGCTAAGTTCAATTCGGGGTTCGGTTCGTCGCCAGTAAATCAGTTGATCGGTTTTCTCTGAGCCAAACTTGGTTTCACCAGGTCGCCGGACTTGACCACGGGATCCACCCATCTGATGATGTACCAGTGGGTAGCGGGAGCTCGCCCGTCGATCCCACATTATTGGAAAAAGGGAGGGAGAAAATATCACATGTGTGCCATTATGAGGATGACCCGAAACATGCTTTCCCTCCACTTTATAAATAAGGGTTTTTATCATTTATGCCACCAGTTGTGTCCCACTACTCAGTTTTGCCACTAGGAATTTCAACAACTCAAAAATGCCATCGCTCCGTTAGACACATGCTTAAAAATGCCACTGGACACCATTATTGTGATCTGAAATCTTTTTTGCCATGTTATAATAACATAAATACCTATAGACCAACATGCCAGCTCTCCTTCTATCTCACTACAATAAAGTGTGTGGCCTACTTGATCTCAACAGTGTTTTTATTTCCTGTAAAATTATTCGCTTGGTTACTCGACAAGTGGGGCCACACTTATCATTATGAGATAGAGAGAACCGAAATGTGGGTCTAGGCCTATTTTTGTCATATAACATGGTCAACGGGTTTGACGTGAAAATAACAATGTCTAATGGCATTTTTAGCAAACATCTAGCGGAACGATGACATTTTTGAGATATCTAATAGCATTTTTGAGCAAGCATCTCAATGATCGATGGCATTTTTGAGATATAACTGATTATAAACTCGAAGTTCATCAGATCCCAACAAACACACGGCCAAAAGACTTACATCATATGGATCTCCAAAAGACCATTGTATTGATAATCAAGAGAGAGAGAGAGGAATCCATCTAGCTACTAACTACGGACCGGAAGGTCTATAAAGAACTACTCACACATCATTGGAGAGGCACCAATAGAAGTGGTGAACCCCTCCGTGATAGTGTCTAGATTGGATCTGGTGGTTCTGGACTCTGCGGCGGCTGGATGAATATTTCGTTGACTCCCCTAGGGTTTCTGGAATATTGGGGTATTTATAGAGCAAAGAGGCGGTCCGAGGGGCACCCGAGGTGGGCACAACCCAGCAGGACACGCCTGGGCCTCCTGGCGCTAGCCGATCCTAACATAATTTTGGAGGAGCCGGACGACGAAGCCTCAAAATCAGATAAAGATGTCTCCGACGCGACCGGACTTCCACTAAATTTTTATAGGGGTCAGGCGCCCTGGTGGGTTGTCCCCTCCTCGGGACTCCCCCCAGGTGCAACTAGGGCCCCTCTTCTTCCTTTTGGTCCATAAAAAATCATTGTAAATTGGCGTGGTATTTGGACTCCGTCTGATATTGATTTCCCACGATGTAAAAAATCATGCAGAAAATAACAACTGGCACTTGACACTATGTCAATAGGTTAGTACAAAAAAATGATATAAAATAAATATAAAATGATTATAAAACATCCAAGAGTGATAATAAAACAACATGGAATAATAAAAAAATATAGATACATTGGAGACGTATCAGCACCCCCAAGGTTAACTCCTGCTCGTCCTCGAGTAGGTAAGTGATAAAAACAGAATTTTTATGTGGAGTGTTGTTTATCATGTCATATCATATTCTTTTCTTTATAGCATGGACATTTGGACTTTTATGTGATTCAAAGCAATAGTCTAGTTTTGACATAATAATTTAGATATTCAAGCATATCAACGAGCAACCATGTCTTTCAAAATATCAATGCTAAAACAGGTTATTCCTAGCCCATCATGCTCAAACATTGACCCATTCATGAAACACACTCGAATATTAGCTACACCCAATACTTAAGTACGATCTTATTTCCTCCTAGTTGGTGCTTTTATAAGAGAGGATGGAGACTCAATTTCAAAAATAAAAATTACATAAAGTAAAAGAAAGGTCCTTCGCGGAGGGAAGTAGGGATTTGTAGAGGTGCCAGAGCTCAAAGCGAAAAAATAGAGATAAAAAACATTTTGGGAGGTGTATCCATCCCACCAGCAAAAACGACTTGGAGCATCCCAACACTTTCCATGCTAGATATGTCATAGGCGGTTCCCAAACAGAAAATAAAGTTTATTCCTTTTTCCACCATACTTTCACTTTTCATGGCTAGCTGTATCCACGGGTGCCCTCCATACCAGCATTTTCCAATGAATTTATTATTTGACAACATAAAGTAAATTCAATTTTTGCATTTCGGGACTGGGCATCCCTAATACCTGTGCCTTTCTCTCGTGCAATGACAAGTGAATAAACACTCATCGTGAGAATAACACATCTAGCATGGAAAACATTAGCTACTCATTACCGTTCCGCGAGCGAAACAAACACACAAAAGAGAAGTTTATTTTGAAAATTAGAGATGGCACATGCAAATTTGCTTAGAATGGCAAAATAATACCGCATATAGGTAGATATAGTGGACTTATGTGGAAAAACTGGTTTAAAGGATTTTGGATGCACAAGTAGAGGTCATACTTGGTGCAAAATGAAGGCTAGTAAAAAGATTGAGAAGCGACCAACCAAGAAATGAATAATCTCATAAGCAAGCATTAAGCATAGTTAACACCGAATAATGCACCACAAGTAGGATATAATTTTCATTGCATGCTTATTGACTTTCGTGCATGCATAGAGAATCACAAACCTTAACAACAATATTCTTACTAGAGCAGAATTACTCATCAACATAGCTCACATATCACATCATCATATCTCAAAACTATTACTAAGAATCAAGTTTATTTTGTCCAATGATCTTCATGACATATTTTTTTCTTTCTTTATCCTTCTTGGATATCTACCACTTTGGGACTAATTTTCATGTGTTTCTTTTCATAAGCTCAAACAAATATAAGTGAAGATCATGAGCATAACATATTTTCTTTCCCTCAAAATAATTTAAGTGAAGCAACAGAGAATTTCTTCAAAATTTTACTAACTCTCAAATAAATGTAAGTGAAGCAAGAGAGCATTTCTTCAAAAATACTAAGCACACCGTGCTAAAAAAGATATAAGTGAAGCACTAGAGCAAGCCCATTGCTCATAAAGATTTAAGTGAAGCATAGAGAGTAATTCTAACAAGTCATGACATAATTTTGGCTCTCTCAAATAGGTGTGTCCAGAAAGAATTGATGACTTATAACACAAAATAAAACAAGCAAAGACACATATCATACAAGACGCTCCAAGCAAAACACATATCATGCGACGAATAAAAATATAGCCTCGAGTAAAATACCGATGGTTGTTAGAAGAAAGAGGGGATGCCACTCGGGGGCATCCCCAAGCTTAGTTGGTTGCTCATTCTTGGATAATAGCTTGGGATGCCAGAGCATCCCCAAGCTTAGGCTCTTCTATCCTTCTTTCATCCAAATAACCAAAAACTTGAAAACTTCAATCACACAAAACTCAACAAAACCATTGTGAGATCTGTTATTAAAAGAAAGCAAACCACTACTATAAGTGTTGTGTCAAACCAATTCTTATTTTTTTTGTATTATATCTACTGTATTTCAACTTTTATATGGCAAAAACTCATCAAAGAAAACCATAGAGCCGTTAAAATAAGCACACAACACAAAGAAAACAGAATCTGTCAAAACAGAACAGTCTATAGTAATATGAAACTTTCGAATACTTCTATAACTCCAAACATTCGACCACGTTAGGACGACCAGAGTAATTTGTATATTAATCTTCTGCAAAAAGACTCAGGGCAAAAGATCTTTTCTGTGATTTTTGAGAATTATTTTCATGAGCATAAAGTTTATGTCTTTTTCAGCAAGATCAAACAACTATCACCCCCGAAGATCCTAAAGGCTTTACTTGGCACAAAATCTAATTAAAACACAAAAAACACAATCATACCATTAGCATAATTGTGTTAACACACAAGAACAGAGAGCAAAAAGGCAAAAATAAATTTTATTCATTGGGTTGCCTCCTAACAAGCGCTATAGTTTTACGCCCTTAGCGAGGCATAAAGCAAGGATCTAAGTTTTGTCATCTTTGGTTCTAGATCCATAAGATGCCCTCATGATTGCAAGCGAAGGATAGATCTGACTAGAAAACGGCTAACGGAAAAAGAGAGGCGGATAAAACGACAAATTTTTGTGAAGTGGGGGAGAGGAAAACGTGAGGCAAATGGCGAATAATGTAAATTGCAAGGAGATGAGATTTGTGATTAAGAACCTAGTTATGTTGAAGATCCTCCCCAGCAACGGCGCCAGAAATTCCTTTTGATGTCGCTTGAAGCTACGTCGGTATTTCCGCAAAGAGGAAGGGATGATGCAGCATAGCGGCGGTAGGTATTTCCCTCATATATGAAACCAAGGTTATCGAACCAGTAGGAGAACCAAGCAACACAACATAAACAACCCCTGCACACAAAGAAAAACACCTCGCAGCTTGACGTGTAAAAGGGGTTGTCAATCCCTTTCGGGGCACGACACCTCAAGATAGGCAAAGGACGTGGGGTAAATTTATAGTAGATTGATAGATCGAACGCCAAATAAAATAAATAAGAATAAATTGCAGCAAGGTATTTTTGTATTTTTGGTTCAATAGGTCTGAAAATGAACACAAGGAAAAAGTAGATCGCAAGGCAAATATATGAGAAAGAAGACCAAGGGGCCGTAGGTTTCACTAGTGGCTTCTCTCTAGAAAGATAGTGAACGGTGGGAAAACAATTACTGTTGGGCAATTGATAGAACTTCAAATAATCATGATGATATCCAGGCAATGATCATTACATAGGCATCACGTCCAAGATTAGTAGACCGACTCCTGCCTGCATCTACTACTATTACTCCACACATCGACCGCTATCCAGCATGCATCTAGTGTATTAAGTTCATGTAAAAACGGAGTAATGCATTAAGAACGATGACATGATGTAAACGAGATCCATTTATCTATTGCGGCAGATATAGATCCCATCTTTTTTATCCTTAGTAGCAACAATACATACATGTCGGTTCTCTTTCTGTCACTGGGATCAAGCACCGTAAGATCGAACCCACTACCAGGCACCTCTTCCCATTGCAAGATAAATAGATCAAGTTGGCCAAACAAAACCTAAATATCGGAGAAGAAATACGAGGCTATAAGAGATCACACATATAAGAGATCAAAGAACTCAAATAACTTTCATGGATAGAAAAAGCTATAACTGATCATAAACTCGAAGTTCATCAGATCCCAACAAACACACTGCCAAAAGACTTACATCATATGGATCTCCAAGAGACCATTATATTGATAATCAAGAGAGAGAGAGAGAGAGAGAGAGAGAGAGAGAGAGAGAGAGCCATCTAGCTACTAACTACGGGCCTGAAGGTCTATAAAGAACTACTCACGCATCATCGGAGAGGAACCAATGGAAGTGGTGAACCCCTTCGTGATGGTGTCTAGATTGGATCTGGTGGTTCTGGACTCTGCGGCAGCTGGATGAATATTTTCCCTAGGGTTTCTGGAATATTGGGGTATTTATAGAGCAAAGAGGAGGTCCGGGGGCACCCGAGGTGGGCACAACCCACCAGGGCACGTCTGGGCCTCCTGGCACGCCCTGGTGGGTTGTCCCGCCTCCTCGGGACTCCGCTCAGGTGCAACCAGGGCCCCTCTTCTTCCTTTTGATCCATAAAAAATCATCGTAAATTGGCGTGGCAATTGGACTCCGTCTAATATCGATTCCCTGTGATGTAAAACAACATGCAGAAAATAGCAACTGGCACTTGCCACTATGTCAATAGGTTAGTACCAAAAAATGATATAAAATGACTATAAAATGATTATAAAACATCCAAGATTGATAATAAGACAGCATGGAATAATCAAAAATTATAGATACATTGGAGACGTATCACCCGGTGCGGGGCACTGTTCCCAGTTTTTCAACAGCTCATCAATTTCGGCGCCGCTCCGCTTACGTGGAGCTCCTCGATGCTCAGCATGACCATTGAAGAGATCTCCACGGTTTCTCCATGGGTCATCCTTCTCGAGCCATCTTGGACGATTTTCCCACACCCACCCTCTTTCCTTGACGTTAGCTGCTGAGACGTCGTATCATCCATGCACCGCGTGCATCCACAATATCCATGGCACACCTGGCTTGCGACATATCCGTAAACGAGATAATCGTGCACCATCGTGATCAGCGCGGCTCTCATGTAGAAATACTCGCCTTTGCTGGCGTCCCATGTCTTGGCTGGTGTTTTCCATAACGTGTCTAACTCCTCTTGAAGTAGCCCCAGATAGAGATTAATATTATTTCCCGGTTGTTTCGGCCCTTGAATCAGCATGCTCATATGAATGTACTTCGACTTCATGCACAACCAGGAGGAAGGTTGTACATCCATACAAACACGGGCCATGTGCTATGGTTGGTGTTCTGGTTGCCAAACGAATTCATGTCATCGATACATGCGCCAAGCACGATGTTCCTTGCATCACATTCGAAATACCGATAGAAGCCGTTCAACGCTCTCCACTGGCTTCCATCCTTGATGTGTCTCAGCTTTGGATCATCTATATCGTCGGGCTTCTTCCTCTCCGCATGCCAGCGCATGAGCTTTGCTTCCTTGGGATCTACAAAATACCGCTGGAGATGGGGAGTGATTGGTAAGTACCATACAACTTTCTGGGGAGATTTCTTCCCAGCCTTTTTGTATCGAGAAGCATTGCAAACCGGACAACTTGTTTTTTCCTTGTGCTCGTTCCGATAAATTATGCAATCGTTGATGCATGCATGGTATCTAACGTGCGGCAGATCAAGAGGGCACACGATCTTCTTGGCCTCATCTACACTAGTAGGACATAGATTCCTCACGGGAAGAACATCCTTTAGGTACTTGAGATGCTCATCGAGGCTACTGTCGGTCCATTTGTTTTTAGCCTTCGTCTTCAGGAGTTGGAGCGTGAAACTCAAGCAGGTCACCTCAGGATTGCAACCATCATACAATGGAGTGTTCAAGTCTACCACCAGTTGCTGCAGCTTAGCCTCCTCTCTAGAAGCAGCTCTGTCAGTACTCGTCTCCTTGCGAAACAGTGCTTGAACATGAGGGTGCCTGATAACCCACAAGTATAGGGGATTGCAACAGCTTTCGAGGGTAGAGTATACAACCCAAATTTATTGATTCGACACAAGGGGAGCCAAAGAATATTCTTGAGTATTAGCAGTTGAGTTGTCAATTCAACCACACCTGGATAACTTAGTATCTGCAGCAAGGTATTAATAGCTAAGGTGGTATGATAGTAATGGTAAAAGTAGCAACAATAAAGATAAATGTTTTTGGGTTTTTGTAGTAGTTGTAACAGTAGCAACGGAAAAGTAAACAAGCGAAGAACAATATATGAAAAGCTCGTAGGCAATGGATCAGTGATGGATAATTATGCCGGATGCGATTCCTCATGCAATAGTTATAACATGGGGTGATATAGAACTAGCTCTAGTTCATCAATGTAATGTAGGCATGTATTCCGTAAATAGTCATACGTGCTTATGGAAAAGAACTTGCATGACATCTTTTGTCCTACCCTCCCGTGGTAGCCGGGTCCTAGCGGAAACCAAGGGATATTAGGGCCTCCTTTTAATAGAGAACCGAACCAAAGCATTAACACATGGTGAATACATGAACTCCTCAAACTACGGTCATCACCGAGAAGTGTCCCGATTATTGTCACATCGGGGTTGTCGGATCATAACACATAATAGGTGACTATAGACTTGCAAGATAGGATCAAGAACACAGATATATTGATGAAAACATAATAGGTTCAGATCTGAAATCATGGCACTCGGGCCCTAGTGACAAGCATTAAGCATAGCAAAGTCATAGCAACATCAATCTCAGAACATAGTGGATACCAGGGATCAAACCCTAACAAAACTAACTTGATTACATGGTAAATCTCATCCAACCAATCATCGTCCAGCAAGCCTACGATGGAATTACTCACACACAACGGTGAGCATCATGAAATTGGTGATGGAGGATGGTTGATGATGACGACGGCGACGAATCCCCCTCTCCGGAGCCCCGAACGGACTCCAGATCAGCCCTCCCGAGAGAGATTAGGGCTTGGCGGCGGCTCCGTGTCGTAAAACGTGATGAAACTTTCTCTCTGATTTTTTTCTCCGCGAGACGATATATATGGAGTTGGAGTTGAGGTCGGAGGAGGTCCGGGGGGCCCACGAGATAGGGGGCGCGCCCTAGGGGGGGGCGCCCCCTTTCTCGTGGACAGGCCCTGCCCCCCCTGGCCTTGATTCTTTCGCCAAAAATTCTTATTAATTCTGAAAAGTCCCTCCGTGGATTTGCAGGTCATTCCGAGAACTTTTCTTTTCTACACATAAAACAACATCATGGTAGTTCTGCTGAAAATAGCGTCAGTCCGGGTTAGTTTCATTCAAATCATGCAAGTTAGAGTCCAAATCAAGGACAAAAGTGTTTGGAAAAATAGATACGTTGGAGACGTATCAACTCCCCCAAGCTTAAACCTTTGCTTGTCCTCAAGCAATTCAGTTGATAAACTGAAAGTGAAAAAGAAAAACTTTTACAAACTCTATTTGCTCTTGTTGTTGTAAACATGAAAAGCCAGCATTCAAGTTTCAGCAAATATTACGAACTAACCATACTCAAAATAACACATAGGTATCACAATTACTCATATCAATAGCATAATCAGCTAGCGAGTCATAATAATAAAACTCGGATGACAACATGATAAAACAAAATGGTATCTCGCTAGCCCTTTCTGAGACCGCAAAACATAAATGCAGAGCGCCTTTAAAGATCAAGGACTGACTAAACATTATAATTCATGGTAAAAGAGATCGAGTCAAGTCATACCCAATATAAACCAATAATAATGAATGCAAATGATAGTGCGCTCTCCAGCATGTGCTTTTAATAAGAAGGGTGATGACTCAACATAAAAGTAAATAGATAGGCCCTTCGCAGAGGGAAGCAGGGATTTGTAGAGGTGCATTTTGAGCGGCATACTTTCGCTGTCAACGCAACACCTATGAGATGACTGTATCTTCCACACTAAATGCATTATAGGTAGTTCCCAAACAGAATGGTAAAGGTTTATACTCCCCGAACCACCAACAAGCATCAATCCATGGCTTGCTCGAAACAACGAGTGCCTCCAACATACAACAGCCCTGGGGGAGTTTTGTTTAATTATTTTGATTTGATTTGATCTTTTTGGATCATGGGACTGAGCATCCCGGTTACCGGCCCTTTCTCGTGAATGAGGAGTGGAGTCCACTCCTCTGAGAATAACCCACCTAGCATGGAAGATATAGGCAGCCCTAGTTGTTACATGAGCTGCTCGAGCATACAAAACAGAATTTCATTTGAAGGTTTGGAGTTTGGCACATACAAATTTACTTGGAATGGGAGGTAGATACCGCATATAGGAAGGTATAGTGGACTCATATGGAACAACTTTGGGGTTTAAGGAGTTTTGATGCATAAGCAGTATTCCCGCTTAGTACAGGTGAAGGCTAGCAAAAGACTGGGAAGCGACCAACTAAGAGAGCGACAACAGTCGTAAGCATGCATTAAAATTAATTCACACCAAGTATAAGCATGAGTAGGATATAATCCACCATGAACATAAATATCGTGAAGGCTGCATTGATTTGATTCCACTACATGCGTGAACATGTGCCAAGTCGAGTCACTCAATTCATTTAAAGGAGGATACCATCCCATCATACCACATCATAATCATTCTAATAGCATGTTGGCACGCAAGGTAAACAATTATAACTCATAGCTAATCAAGCATGGCATAAGTAACTATAATCTCTAAATGTCATAGCAAATATGTTTACTTCATAATAGCTGACTCAGGAATGATGAATCATCATATTTACAAAAACAAGAGAGGTCGAGTTCATACCAGCTTTTCTCATCCCAATAAGTCCATCATATATCGTCATTATTGTCTTTCACTCACATGACCGAACGATGTGTATAATAATAAAAGTGTACGTGCATTGGACTAAGCTGGAATCTGCAAGCATTCAACTCAAGAGAGAAGACAAGTAATATGGGCTCTAAATATAAATAAACAATCATGCATATAAGAGCCACTAAGTATTTTCAATATGGTCTTCTCGACCCACAAAGGAAAGAAAAGAAAATAAAACTATTTACACGGGAAAGCTCCCAACAAGTAAAAGAAGAACGAGAAATCTTTTTGGTTTTTTCATTTTAATTCCTACTACATGCAAGGAAATTAAACTAACTAATTTTTTTTTGTTTTTCTCAAGGTTTATCAAACACACAAGAAGAAGACTAGAAAAAGGAATTTAAACTAGCATGGATAATACAATGAAAGAGTATGAGCACCGACGACTAGTGTGTGAACATGAATGTAAAGTCGGTGAGAAATACGTACTCCCCCAAGCTTAGGCTTTTGGCCTAAGTTGGTTTAATACCAAGGACCGCCTGGCTGATATCCATAAGTGAAACTAGGATTGTACTGAGATGCAGAGGCAACAGCCTCCTGGGCAGCAGCGTGTTGGCGAGCTGCCTCCATTCCCCTCTCATATTCGGTGGCTTCTTCCCTGGTGACAACATATCTTCCTCTTGCCTAATAATCAAAAAGGTAGGGAGCACGAAGAGTGACAGGGACGACGTTGCGTCTGTCATAGATTAGTCGATAATGGAGGAATTGTACATTCCTCTCAAGAAAATGATGACTAAACGTAGCTTCTTTATCCAAATAAACAGGAGGCATTATCATATCTCCTTCTCGCGGGGCTATACCAAGAAAATTAGCCACACGGGTTGCATAAATTCCTCCAAAGAAATTTCCCTTTCTACTATTATTCTGCAACCTACGTGCAACAATTGCCCCCAAGTTATAACCTTTATAACCTGACATAGTACTCTTGAGGACACAAAGATCAGGGGCACACATGTGACATACCTCGTCCTTACCATTAATGCATCTACCAATAAAGAGAGCAAAGTAATGTAAAGCAGGAAAATGAATGCTCCCTATGGTAGCTTGTGCTACGTCCCTAGATTCTCCCACAGTAATATTCGCAAGGAAATCTCTAAATTCAGATTTGGAAGGATCATTAATATTACCCCACTGCGGGAGTTTGCAAGCTGTTGTAAAATCCTCTAAGTCCATGGTGTAAGATGTATCATAAATATCAAATAGGACACTAGAAGAATTACGTGTAGAGTTATATTTAGACCTCCGCACAAAGGAATCAGTCAATTGAGAGTATTGAGGACACTTATCTTGTAAGAAGACCTCCAGCTCAACATTACGCACATACGCGTCAAATTCCTCCTTGAAGCCTGCTTCGATCATAAAATCATCGGATGACCACTCACAAGCCCGTACATATGCATTCGTCGGCAATTCAACGTCTTGCTCATGTATAGCAATCCTTGGCCCTTTCTTTGCCGAGGAACCACCTTGGTACATTCTTCTAAGCATATTTCTTTCTCTGAAAATTTCTGAAATTTTAGTAACTTCAAAATAAAAGTGCATAAAATTAAACAAGATTGATAGTAACTACTCCTACAAGTGCCTAGAGCCCATATCATGCATTAGAATTACTTGGAACCTCAAAAATTTAACATTTAAGCTCAAGAACAGGGTCACCAAGACATCAAGGATTTGCAATGAATAAAACACTAAAACAAAAACTAATTGGACCAATAAAGGACTCACATACCAAGCAACAATTTCCCAAAGCAGTTTTGTGAATGGAGCTTTGAGCTAAGAGATCGAAAATCGCAGCAAAACGAGCTAGAACTTGTGCTTGAGCTGGATGAGGATTTTTTTGGGTAGAAGATGGAGTGTGTGGGTGCTGGCATAAGTGGAGGGGAGCCACCAGGGGCCCACGAGACAGGGGGACGTGCCCTACAGGGGGGCGCCCGCCTCTCTCATGGCCTAGTGCTTGGCCTTCCTGCAGTGTTTTCAGGGCCTAAAATCCCCAAATATTCCAGAAAAAATCATACTAAATTTGTAGGGCATTTGGAGCACTTTTATTTTCGGACTATTTTTAATGCACGGATAATTCAGAAAACAGACGGATAATACTATTTTGCTTTATTAAATTTAGATAATAGAAAGTAAAAAGAGGGTACAGAAGGTTGTGCCTTCTAGTTTCGTCCATCTCGTGGTCATCAAAATGAACCCGCTAACAAGGTTGATCAAGTCTTGTTAACAAACTCATTCCGAATAACACGGAACCAGAGAAATTTCGAATAACACTAAGTTACCTCAACGGGGATATGAAAATCCCCAACAATAAGAATATCATACTTTTTCTTGACAGTAGGGAGAGGAAATTCAAAACCTCCAAAAATGATAGTTGGAACCTTTTCAATAGAATTGATGCTATGAACTTGAGATTGTTTCCTCGGAAAGTGTACCGTATGCTCATTGCCATTAACATGAAAAGTGACATTGTCTTTGTTACAATCAATAACAGCCCCTGTTGTATTAAGAAAAGGTCTACCAAGGATAATAGACATACTATCGTCCTCGGAAATATCAAGAATAACAAAGTCCGTTAAGATAGTGACATTTGCAACCACAACAGGCACATCCTCACAAATACCGACAGGTATAGCAGTTGATTTATCAGCCATTTGCAAAGATATTTCAGTAGGTGTCAACTTATTCAATTAAAGTCTACGATATAAAGAGAGAGGCATAACACTAACACCGGCTCCAAGATCACATAAAGCAGTTCTAACATAATTTCTTTTAATGGAGCATGGTATAGATGGAACACCCGGATCTCCAAGTTTCTTTGGTATTCCACCCTTAAAAGTGTAATTAGCAAGCATGGTGGAAATTTCATCTTCCGGCATCTTTCTTTTATTTGTGATGATATCCTTCATGTATTTAGCATAAGGATTTACTTTAAGCATATCAGTTAAGCGCATACGTAAGAAAATAGGTCTAATCATTTCAGAAAAGCGCTCAAAATCCTCATCATCCTTTGACTTGGATGGTTTAGGAGGAAAGGGCATGGGTTTCTGAACCCATGGTTCTCTTTCTTTACCGTGCTTCCTAGCAACAAAATATCTCTTATCATAACATTGATTCTTTGATTGTGGGTTATCAAGATCAACAACAGGTTCAAGCTCTACATCATTGTTATTACTAGGTTGAGCATCCACATGAACATCATTGTTAGCATTAACATCAGGTTCATGTTCATCTCCGGATTGTGTTTCAGCATCAGAGATAGAAGTATTATTGGGATTCTCAAGTGTTTCAATATTAGGTTCACTAGAAGTTTGCAAAGTCCTATCATTTTTCTTTTTCTTCTTCTGGGGTTCATGGTACTGCGGGTAAAATCCCACAATATTTTGACAAAGCTACCTGGGGTTGCATTTGGGGTTCTCAGATGAATGCTGGGGCTCGGCATGACAGGGAAAAGCGTGAGTGTGGTGCACAAGGTGAAGGTTGCTGGGTAAGAGCACAAGATGGCCTTTATATAGCAATGGAGCTGGATCATTTTTATCGTGGTGAAAGGTAAAAATTTGCCAGCATAGCTCCAAAGGTCGGGTCAGTGTCAGAGATACACATATCTCATAAAAAACGCGTTTCTGTGGTTGTCATCGGGTTGGTTTTGGTAGTTGTGCCCGGAAAAATATGCAGCTATGCGCTGACCAAATACGCAAGGCTACTATTAAGACAGAGGCACAACGACAGGCTGCGTTAATATACACGGTCGCGTGATTACAAAGCGAGGATACATTGAAACTTGGTGCTACTCATACGGCTTAGTCTACTTCGTTTATGTCTAAACGGGCGTGCCTGGTGGATGTCGAGGCTTCTCCACGAGTCTCTCTGCCGGGATTAGTCGGAGATGGCGGGGGAACTGCAGGGTCGGTGTAGTGATGATGACCATCGCGGGGATTGTTGGCCACAACCCCGTTGGAGTGTGTTCCTAATATGCGACGAAGCACTTCCGGGGTTATCGCAGCACCTTGGCTGATGGCTGGAGCAGACCTCGGGGTCTCGATCGGTTGTCCAAACAGCACGACTGAGTTGTCGGCGTTGGGCTCGTTTTCTCCTCTCGCCGGGTCTCGACGAACCAGCTCTCCACGAGCTGCGATTAGATCAATAGTGATTTGGTCGAAGAGCGCCTCTAGTGCTCTTACATAACGCACTAGGTGCAACAATGCAGGGTCCGTCTCGTGATCTCCGTTGGCAACTTGGGGTGGTCTACCATACCCTTCACGCCTGGGGTAGTAGTGGAACGAGC
This sequence comes from Triticum dicoccoides, assembly GCF_002162155.2. Taxonomy (NCBI): domain Eukaryota; kingdom Viridiplantae; phylum Streptophyta; class Magnoliopsida; order Poales; family Poaceae; genus Triticum; species Triticum dicoccoides. Next base: position 788,437,675 of record NC_041383.1, read on the forward strand.
GACAGTTAACTCTGGGTGACAAGTGCCTGAGATGAACTATAGCCTCTCGAGCGGCTAGTTGGATGGCTTGTGGCTCAAAGGAAGTTGTCCTTCCGGTGAACCTGTAGGGGCGCTCGGGTGCTAGACCCCTACCGAAGATGTGCACAGTGGCCCAGAATTGACGGTCTTCACCGCTCATGGGTCCTTGATACACAACATATTCTGGTGCCTCCTCTAACGCATAGGCACGACGGGTGAGGTTTGCGAGGATTGTCACAAAACCTCCAAGGTTGGTTGCTGTGGTTTCGTTGTGCACGACAGGGCCAGGCATTGTGGCTCGGTTTGGGGTAGCGGCTGTGATGTGCTGTGTTGGGACTAGCGTGCCCTTTTTATAGGAAAAGGGGGCGGAGTCTTCCTTCGCACGCTTGCGGGAAAGGACTATTTAGGGGCCAGTCACTGGCGCATAAGTGACAGGTTAGGTTGATAGGTTGGGCACTGACTGCCAAAAGGTGTTGGGTCACTGTGTGGCTATCTTGCACGAGAAGCTTGGCTGGGGTTTGGTTATGGTCTGGTGGGGTTGGTTGGCCTAAGATTATTGACCTGGCTAAGATAGGATTAGCCAATGGTCAGCCTGGCTCTGATACCAAGCCTGTCGCGACCGGTTTTTCTGGGTAATAATTTCCAGAAAAGACCGTCGTGCTCATCAGCCCCAGGATTACTGTTAGCTAATGAGGCTCCAACTTGATACAAAAATTCCAAGCAAAATACAAAATATGTAGTACAAGACCATTCTGGCCTGTGAGTACAACAAATGGTTTCTAGTGGTTGATGGCGGAAGCGGATTGTGAAACATCAGTGTCTATGGGACTCCATTTCCCACGGGAACAGCTGACCAGGTTAATTCCTATCTTCGCGAGGCTGCTATCTCCATTGTGTGGGTTCCGGGGCTGTCATCGCGTCGCTCCTCTCTGTGCAAGAAAAATCTGGCCAAGACAATAGCCAGGGACAAGCCAGTGAGTACTTTGAATGTACTCGCAAACATAATGAACACAGGTATAATATAACAATGATGTGCTGAAAATATTTTATGCACATGACGTCAGTCAAAAATAGTAAATAAATTTGTGATGCGTGCCTGCGGCTATTTATAAAATTGCAATAACATAGTAGTATTAAAATTTATGAAATAAATAATAAGCAATGCCACAGTCGGGCGTCTTAGCGACACCACATAAAGGGCTTTAAAAAGAATGCCACAGTCGGGCGTCTGAGCGACACCACATAAAGGGCTTTAAAAGAAATGCCACAGTCGGGCGTCTGAGCGACGCCACATAAAGGGCTTTAAAAAGAATGCCACAGTCGGGCGTCTGAGCGACACCACATAAAGGGCTTTAAAAGAAATGCCACAGTCGGGCGTCTGAGCGACGCCACATAAAGGGCTTTAAAAAGAATGCCACAGTCGAGCGTCTGAGCGACGCCACATAAAGGGCTTTCAAAGAAATGCCACAGTCGGGCGTCTGAGCGATGCCACATAAAGGGCTTTAAAAGAAACAATCATAATGAATATCCCTGGAGGTAGAACCATCCCAGAGATACTCGATAATAACAATAATATCACGGGTTAGTTAACAATAATAATAATCATAGATATCACAAGTCGCGAGTAGTAATTCCATTTCCTGGTTAACCGTTTCACCTCCGAAGACCGACACTAAGACCGACACCTGACCCATCCCAGACTGAAATCCTTAACCATGGACACGGCTATTCGAATAGGTTTATTCTCTGCAGAGGGTGTACTCTTTACCCACGAGTAACGGATTTCTTTAGTCCATCGGGACTAATTCCATCTACGGTCTTTTTGTTGAAAACACACCTAACTTGCACACACCAGCTTAACTCACACGTGGCTGGCATCACCCACGACACCTGTCAAGCAACTCTAAGTGGGGAGGCTACAACCTCGCGTAGCATGGGATCAAATTTATATAGCGCGCTCTAAGGGGTGGCCTCCCCTCTCAGTCCCAACCGGAAACACCCATGCCCCCGGACCAGGTGGCCTGCCTACCAGCTACAACCAGTATCTTCCACCATGGCCTCTCTGTACGGTGTGTGCTAGCAAGAGGTTGACAACTTACTGAACCGTACTCTACTTGCTGTAGAGACGAGTGGTAGTACGAAACAAGTATGGGGGTTACTGGAACAAGACTCAATCTACGGTCGACTCAGGAGGTTTAAGTATTCCCTGCATGATTAGTATAACAAATATATTTCATCCAACAGAGTCACCACTCATATCACCTTACCATGCCATATCAGACAGAACCGTCCCGACGGAGACCGGCGACAAACTCATACCTACCCAAGGCAGAGGTTTTTTCCCGGTTTTCTGCCGGTATGCATGCAAGGCTCATGAGGGTGATTATCATCACAAGTGTGTCCATTACCAACAGCATGAAACTCAATAACATGTACCCATGCATATGATCACATCACATGAAATAACAAGTCCTTCGAAATGCGGTGGTGTTATAAATGCATCAATGATCACACCAAAAATATTATGCCGGGATTCAGAATGCTTGCCTTCAATGTTGTGGAGGGGTGAGGTGCTCCCCAAAACTTTTGAAAGCTTCTTCTTTCTCCCAAAATCCTATTTGAAAATATGTTTGAATTAACACATATTTCAAAGACAGAACCAAAAAGTTGTTTGAAATTTTTTCAAATAAATCTTAAAATAAACTAGACCAAATTTGAGGAAGGTAGGAAAAAGAATCAACTCATTTGGAGTTGTATTTAAAAAGTTATAGCCAGTCAAAGTTCTGGTCAAAACTGTTATTTAAATTAAAACAGAAAAGAAAACGGTTCGGAAGGGAATACGTTTTCGGAGCGGGGAAAGCGTACTGGGGAAAAATACGCCTTCACTTAACCGACGTGGATAGGCGCAGGGTCACTGACAGTGGGTCCAAGGGGCCCACTGGTCAGGTTTGACCAGTCTATCCCTCCCTCCTCTTCTTCTGCCCGAACGGAGGCGAGGCAACGGCGATCGTCGCCGGCGAACGGCGGCTCCCCGCGGGGCTCAGAGAGCGGGGATGGATCCGCCACTCCAGGGCGGTCCTCCCGATGGTCGCAAGGTAGGTGGGGACGGAGGGAGCTGCCGGCGGCGAGCTTCTCGGCGGAGGTGGCCTCGGGAGCAAGGTGATTTTTCTCCCGCGGTGTGTCCCGATCAAAATTGAGTAGTGGGGATGGCTCACGGGAAGATGAGGAAGCTCTTGGTGGAGAGAACGGAGAGTGGGAGGCCCTGGTGGTGCCGAATTGGCCGGGGCAATGGTGGCGGCTGCCGTTGCCGGAGATGGGGAAGAAGACCTTCCCCGAGTCGATTTGCTGCCATGGGAGAACTAGGGGAGCATTCTAAGGCTTCCTGCGTGCACGGGGTGGCTCGGGGGCCTCCTTTTATAGCTCGTCGAGGTCGGTTCCGCGGCGGCCGGATAAGCTCTCCGGCGAACCGCCTCGCCGTAGCTTGCAGGGCAACGTGGCGTGGCTGGGGATGACGGCAAGAGCTAGTGGACGAGAGTGCACTGCTCCAGGGGCAGGTGGCGAGTGGGAGTGGCTTGGGCGGCACCGACATGGCCAGAGGCTGTCGGGCGGCGGCGGCGGCTAGCGCTTGGCTTGCCGGGCGTGGCGAGGGGCGGCTTGGCGCGTAGCTGAGAGAAGGGGAGCGCGTGGCGAGGTTCTGCAGAGCGGGCCAAAGCCGTGGGGGCCAGCGTGTCGGCTTGGCCGCGTGGCTGCAATACGCGCGCTCTGGGCGCGTCCAGTGCACGCACTGAATGTGCTCGACGAAATGCCATGGCACTCCAGAGCGCTTGGTTGGAGCTGGGATTTAGCAGGGTGGGGTTATAGTCTAAGGCAAAACCATTGGACAAGCTGGTATGATCCAAGGTGCAAGGTCATAATGCAAAGACAAAATCATGTCAAAACTGGCCATGCACACCAGGTGTTTGACAAAATGCCAAGGGCACTTAGGCATTTCTTGGAGTGGCCAAAATCTCCAGATCAGTGTCTCTGTGGATGAAAGAGAGAGTGGTGATGTTAGTTGGACAAAAGAAGAAACTTGTTAGTGCAAGTTTTACAAAACTTCAATTCTGGATAGGAAATAAATGACATTATTTCATGAACCAAAAATGATCCAAATGGTGCATGCTCCTGGACTTAAGGGTTTAACACGGAGGACTACAAGTAGGAGAAATAATCAATGGCTAAAGAGCAAGCAAAATTATGGTTGCAGTACAAATCATCAAGTTGGTCCAGAATAGAAATGAGGTTCATCCACTCAATATTATCAAGGAACAACCCTGGATTTTGCACAAAGTGGAATAATATGCTCCTACTAACCTCCCCTAATTTTGGTAGAAGTTTTAAAAAAATATTTAAATAGGTTGCAGTGCAAAATGCACTCTGGACCAGAGAAGAAAAATTGAGTGCAGGGCTCAAAATATTTCATGAAGGAAATATAATTTAGCATAAAAGTGATTTAAAAACATAACCTGACATCTCCAAATTTTTGTGGAAATTTTAAGTGAATCTATCAAATGGTTGTAGTTCAAATATGGCCATTTAACCTTGAAAAACTATTTTCAAGAAAGTAAAGATCAAGCAATTAATTTAGTTAATTAGTTACACTGATAAAGGAAAGTTTTTCTTGAGAGGTTAACCAAGTCCAATAACATACTTGAAAAATTTTCTCTTTGGGAAAAACTCATCATAACAGGGAAGGAAATGAGTCAAAAATCAAAAATGGAGCTCAGAAATCCAAAGTTTTAATTCCTGGCAATTTTTTTTTATTTCATAAAAACAAGGCCAAATTTTTGGGGCGTCACATGTGGTTCTTCAGGCGGTAAATTAAGACCATGTATTTCTTCAATAGGTGGTAAATTCTTAACATCTTCAGCTTTAATACCTTTTTCTTTCATTGATTTCTTTGCCTCTTGCATATCTTCAGGACTGAGAAATAAAACACCTCTCTTCTTTGGAGTGGGTTTAGGAATAGGCTCAGGAGTTGGCTCAATTGGTTCAGGAATTACTTCAGGAACTGGCTCGGGAAGAGTCCAATTATTTTCATTAGTCAACATACTATTCAATAATATTTCAGCTTCGTCGACCATTCTTTCCCTGAAAACACAACCAACACAACTATCCAAGTGGTCCTTGGAAGCATCGGTTAGTCCATTATAAAAGATATCAAGTATTTCATTTTTCTTAAGATGATGATCAGGCAAAGCATAAAGCAACCGGAGAAGCCTCCCCCAAGCTTGTGGGAGACTCTCTTCTTTGGTTTGCACAAAATTATATATTTTCCGCAAGGCAGCTTGTTTCTTATGAGCAGGGAAATATTTAGAAGAGAAGTAATAAATCATATCCTGGGGACTACGCACACAACCAGGAGCAAGAGAATTATACCAAGTCTTAGCATCACCCTTTAATGAGAACGAAAATATCTTAAGGATATATAAATAGCGAGACTTCTCATCATGAGTAAATAGGGTGGCTATATCATTCAACTTGGTAAGATGTGCCACAACAGTTTCAGATTCAAGGCCATAAAAAGGATCAGATTCAACTAAAGTAACAATATCAGGATCAACAGAGAATTCATAATCCTTATCAGTAACACAGATAGGTGAAGTAGCAAAAGTAGGATCAGGTTTCATTCTAGCATTAAGAGACTGCTGCTTCCATTTAGCTAATAATTTCTTAAGATCATTTCTATCATTGCAAGCAAGAATAGCTCCAGCAGCTTCTTTGTTCATAACATAACCGTTAGGAACAACAGGTAATACATAATCATTGGGGGAACATTCATCCTCACTATCATCAATAATAGGTTCTTCAACATTTTCATTCCCCCTAACTCTAGCAAGTTGTTCATCAAGAAATTCACCTAATGGCAAAGTAGTATCACGCACAGAAGTAGTTTCATCATGCATAGCAGAAGTGGCATCATCAATAACATGCGACATATCAGAATTCATAGCAGTAGCAGGTTTAGATGTCGCAAGCCTATCAATAACGGAAGGAGAATCTAGTGCAGAGCTAGATGGCAGTTCCTTACCTCCCCTCGTAGTCGAGGGGAAAATCTTGGTCTTAGCGTCTTTCAAGTTCTTCATAGTGATCAACAGATATAAATCCCAAGTGACTTAGAGAATAGAGCTATGCTCCCCGGCAACGGCGCCAGAAATTAGTCTTGATAACCCACAAGTATAGGGGATCGTAACAACTTTCGAGGGTAGAGTATTCAACCCAAATTTATTGATTTGACACCAGGGGAGCCAAAGAATATTCTTGAGTATTAGCAGTTGAGTTGTCAATTCAACCACACCTGGATAACTTAGTATCTGCAGCAAGGTATTAGTAGCAAAGGTGGTATGATAGTAATGGTAATAGTAGCAACAATAAAGATAAATGTTTTTGGGTTCTTGTAGTAGTTGTAACAGTAGCAACGGAAAAGTAAACAAGCGAAGAACAATATATGAAAAGCTCGTAGGCAATGGATCAGTGATGGATAATTATGCCGGATGCGATTCCTCATGCAATAGTTATAACCTAGGGTGATATAGAACTAGCTCCAGTTCATCAATGTAATGTAGGCATGTATTCCGTAAATAGTCATACGTGCTTATGGATAAGAACTTGCATGGCATCTTTTGTCCTACCCTCTCGTGGCAGCGGGGTCCTAGCGGAAACCAAGGGATATTAAGGCCTCCTTTTAATAGAGAACCGGACCAAAGCATTAACACATGGTGAATACATGAACTCCTCAAACTACGGTCATCACCGAGAAGTGTCCCAATTATTGTCACTTCGGGGTTGTCGGATCATAACACATAATAGGTGACTATAGACTTGCAAGATAGGATCAAGAACACACATATATTGATGAAAACATAATAGGTTCAGATCTGAAATCATGGCACTCGGGCCCTAGTGACAAGCATTAAGCATAGCAAAGTCATAGCAACATCAATCTCAGAACATAGTGGATACTAGGGATCAAACCCTAACAAAACTAACTTGATTACATGGTAAATCTCATCCAACCCATCACCGTCCAGCAAGCCTACAATGGAATTACTCACACACAGCGGTGAGCATCATGAAATTGGTGATGGAGGATGGTTGATGATGATGACGACGATGAATTACCCTCTCCGGAGCCCCGAACGGACTCCAGATCAGCCCTCCTGAGAGAGATTAGGGCTTGGCGGCGGCTCCGTGTCATAAAACGCGATGAAACTTTCTCTCTGATTTTTTTCTCCGCGAGACGGTATATATGGAGTTGGAGTTGAGGTCGGAGGAGGCCCGGGGGGCCCACGAGATAGGGGGCGCGCCCTAGGGGGGGCGCCCCCTGTCTCGTGGACAGGCCCTGGCCCCCCTGGCCTTGATTCTTTCACCAAAAATTCTTAGTAATTCTGAAAAGTCCCTCCGTGGATTTGCAGGTCATTCCGAGAACTTTTCTTTTCTACACATAGAACAACATCATGGTAGTTCTGCTGAAAACAGCGTCAGTCCGGGTTAGTTTCATTCAAATCATGCAAGTTAGAGTCCAAAACAAGGGCAAAAGTGTTTGGAAAAGTAGATACGTTGGAGACGTATTAGTCCCGCATGATTGAACTTAGTACCGAGGAACTCTGCGGCGTGGAGTCCATGTTCTCTCTGCCGCCATGTCCAGCCCCTTCTCCACCGCCATGTCCGGCCCCTTCTCCTCCGCCATGTCCGACATCTTCCCCACCGCCATTATTGATCATCTCTTTATCTTGCCCCGTGTCGTCATTGCCTGCCCCGTCGGCGTCCTCAGCATCATCATCCGCATCTTCAATTATCCACTGATTATAGCTATCCATGAAACCAGTCATGAGCAGGTGCTCTTCGACACGACCATCGTCATAGGGGTCGAGCCAAACTATTCCTTTGCATCTTCGACACGAACATAAAACCTCTGTCTGGTTATTTTCTTTCATGTCCTGCACCGCCGACCGCAACCACCTGTCCACCATCATTCCACTGACCATCATGAATGCCTGCACAGTAATAATAAACAAATTGATTATAAAAATGTGTGCATGCATCAAAGTCATACAAAAATTCGACATGACCTTCCCTAAAAATAGGATATATAGAGTTTGCTCGAAATTCACCGAAACGGAAATAAATCGACATTTCGGCAAAACATAGGCAACTCAAGCACAATTCGGCAGCAACTCAAGCCACACACATAATTTCCATCATATCACACGATTATGTCATATCACACACATACACATATTTCCATTCTTTCAAAAGCACAAATTTCTAATCACCTATCTCGAGATCGAGCACGGTGATGATGATGTCGATCGGTATCACCACACACCTAGGGAATGATCAAAAGTGGACAAAGCTTACTTCTTGAGATGGCTAGATCTAGTTAGGGAGGTACATAGGTCACTTCATTAATTGGGTAGATCTACCAAGCTAGTTGGGGAAGGATATGACTTTATCTAGTGGAGGGGGAGGAAAAAGAGAAAGGAGATGCATTAATGGAGGTGGTGTAAGTTAGCTAGGAGTAATAAAGAAATAGAAAGGTAGGTAGGGAAAGGAGAGTAATGGGGGAGAAGTAGTGAGGAAGAAGCAAAGTGAGGGAGAGAGGAGGTGGGAGGTTGGGGAAAGTGAGGAAGATAGGATGGGGGAGGGGGAGGGGAGAAGTGTTGGGAAACATAGTAATTTCAAAAACAATCCTACGCACACGCAAGATCATGGTGATGCATAGCAACGAGAGGGGAGAGTGTTGTCTACGTACCCTCGTAGACCGAAAGCAGAAGCGTTAGAACAACGCGGTTGATGTAGTCGTACGTCTTCACAGCCCGACCGATCAAGCACCGAAACTACGGCACCTCCGAGTTCTAGCACACGTTCAGCTCGATGATGTCCCTCGAACTCCGATCCAGCCGAGTGTCGAGGGAGAGTTCCGTCAGCATGACGGCGTGGTGACGATCTTGATGTTCTACCGTCGCAGGGCTTCGCCTAAGCACCACTACAATATTATCGAGGAGGACTATGGTGGAGGGGGGCACCGCACACGGCTAAGAGATCAAGAGATCAATTGTTGTGTCTAGAGGTGCCCCCTGCCCCCGTATATAAAGGAGCAAGGGGGAGGGGACGGCCGTCCAGGGAGGAGGCGCGCCATGGGGAGTCCTACTCCCACCGGGAGTAGGACTCCCTCCCTTCCTTGTTGGACTTGGAGAAGGGGGGAAAGATGAGGGAGAGAGAGGAAGGAAAGGGGGGCGCCCCCCTCTCATTGTCCTATTCGGACTAGGGGGAAGGGGCACGCAGCCCAGTCCTGGCCGCCTCTCCTCTTCTCCACTAAAGCCCACTATGGCCCATTAAGCCCCCGGGGGTTCCGGTAACCCCTCGGTACTCCGGTAAAATCCCGATTTCACTCGCAACACTTCCGATATCCAAATATAGGCTTCCAATATATCAATCTTCATGTCTCGACCATTTCGAGACTCCTCGTCATGTCCGTGATCACATCCGGGACTCCGAACAACCTTCGGTACATCAAAACTCATAAACTCATAATATAACTATCATCGAAACCTTAAGCGTGCGGACCCTAAGGGTTCGAGAACTATGTAGACATGACCGAGACACGTTTTCGGTCAATAACCAATAGAGGAACCTAGATGCTCATATTGGCTCCTACATATTCTACGAAGATCTTTATGGGTCAAACCACATAACAACATACGTTGTTCCCTTTGTCATCGGTATGTTACTTGCCCGAGATTTGATCATCGGTATCCAATACCTAGTTCAATCTCGTTACCGGTAAGTCTCTTTACTCGTTTTGTAATGCATCATTCCGTGACTAACTCATTAGCTACATTGCTTGCAAGGCTTATAGTGATGTGCATTACCGAGAGGGCCTAGAGATACCTCTCAGACAATCGGAGTGACAAAACTTAATCTCGAAATACGCCAACTCAACATGTACCTTTGGAGACACCTATAGAGCTCCTTTATAACACCCAGTTACGTTGTGATGTTTGGTAGCACACAAAGTGTTCCTCCGGTAAACGGGAGTTGCATAATCTCATAGTTGTAGGAACATGTATAAGTCATGAAGAAAGCAATAGCAACATACTAAACGATCAAGTGCTAAGCTAACGGAATGGGTCATGTCAATTACATCATTCTCCTAATCATGTGATCCTGTTAATCAAATAACAACTCATGTCTATGGTTAGGAAACATAACCATCTTTGATTAATGAGCTAGTCAAGTAGAGGCATACTAGTGACGTTAAGGCCTCATTTGGTTTCAAGGGCCGATTACCGAGGGGGATTTCCATGCCCTCTCCCACACCACGGGGAGATTACCATGCCAGTTTGGTTAACAGGGGGAGGGGTGGAGATCACGTCCAGAAAAAGTGTAAACAAAATTGTAATATTCAGGAATCATGAAAATGACTCGGTTTCTTTACAGAAACATCATACCAATTCAGAAGTAATCAAAATTTATGTATATTTCCTTGAAAAAAAAATTCAGGAATGACACAAAGTACTAGATAATAATTCACACGTTTTCAGGCATAAAACACACGTTTTTAGGCATAAAACACACGAATTTTAAGGCAGAAAAAAATTCAGGAATGACACAAAGTACTAGATAATAATCTACTGGAAAACTCGAAACCTTAACAATACATTGATTCATGTTTTCATTGCTTTGTCACTAATACACGTTTTTCAAATCAAACTTGAAGCTAAGACAACAACAGATCAATTCAATGGTGTATGAATAAAGTCAAAATGGACAGAGATGATGAACTGAAAAAAACACTTCGGTTCATAGAGTTTAAATCCAAAGCAATTATCAAGATTACATATGCTCAACCCACAGTTCTTTAGCTTGGTACAAAACGGAAGAACTTGAATGATTAATGTTCAACGTTGTCAATGGTTAGAGTTAAACTGAATAGTTAGCTTGATACTAATGCTACCTTTATCAATGGAATTAAATTCCAACAAGTATTATAGGAAAGATAAGCATACTTCAGGTTATCTTGAAGATTCTAAGTTAAAATTAGGACAAGGCTAATACAGGCTGACTAGTCCCTTCCATATGTGATTTTTAGATTAAGTTTACTGACAGAAGCAAATTATATTAAGGTCATAGTTTCGGAGAACTAACCAAGAAACACATGGACCAACTAGCAATTCTACAAGGGGAAAGGTCACAAGATCTAGTATATAATCCAGAACAGAGGATAAGAAACTATATGACAATGATTGATGTACTACAGAACAGAGGGAAACAAGCTTATAAAAAGCTCAAGTCAATAATGCCACAAAGTAAATAAATATAAAATGGATGTAGTGCAAAACAAGAAGGTGAACTGCTTACACACCTTATGCTATCTACATCTCAGAAATCTCCTCCTTCAACCAATAAAGCCGAAGATTTGAGTCCTTGGTATTGATGAATATTTCTCGATTCATTGGGCATTTGAAAAGCCACAGTGCCTTTGCTTTTTCTGCAACTGATAAATCTTCCATTGGTTCTAGTGCAGCCACACAGTTTCCAATCGAGAAAATGTCATCTTGCTTTGATTCCTTCAACTCGTCAACCAGTTTTGCAGACTGTTTCTTCCGAAAATCCATGTAATCCTCAAGTACAACAGCGATCTGACTTTGCTTCCTCTTTTTCACAGACAGTGCTCCCTTTTGTTCAGAGTTGGTAGATGTTGTAGCTTCAGGTTCATCTCTTCTTGATGCCCCTTGCCCTTGTAGATCAGATGAGGACATACCATCATCAACATTGGTAGAGGAGATATGGTTCAAATCATTGGTAGAGGAATCCATAAAAGAAATGGCATCGCTTGTGAGATCCACTTGCGGAATTGATACAAAGTTCAAGTCTCCTGAAGCAATACTTCCTGCTCCAAAGAAAAAGAAACATATCAGCATGTTCTCTTAGAAACATGAAAAAATACAAGTATCTCAACAATCTCACAAATACTATATAATTAAAGCAAGAATGAAAAGGATTTAATATGTAGGGTCGACGGAAATACATGATACAGGAAACACACCTTCATGTAGTGTAGCCAATGACTTGAAGAGCATGAATGGTTTTGAACGGAACTTCTTTACCCTTAGATTATCCTATTGAATGCAACAACATTGTATGGTTGGGATCAATAAAACAATGCCTTGAAGAGCATGAATGGCAGTGAACAAACAATATATCAAGAAAAGAGCTAACCTTGATAAGTTTATCCCATATTACAGGTTCAGCGATGATCATGCAAAGTGTATCATCCCATCCCGTGCCACTCTGTTTCCGAGAGTCTCTCACTGCCTTATAATTTCCTTTTAAATCCTTATCCTTCTCTTGGATTTGTTGCTTGGTGAAATGAGCTAGTGGAAATTTCTGATTGAATGCATTTGTAATTCTAGTCCACCCTTCAGCAGTCCACCCATTTTGACCTCGATAAATGGGATTGTTGTGGTCAAGCATTATATCAACAAGACCTCATAAAGGGAAGCATATAAAGCGGGAACCAAAAAGAAAAATAGTTCATCGTCTTCTTCTTGTTCTTGCGAGATAATCTTAATAATTTTATTTCTCCTAGAATCCATCACTATTATACCCAATGAAAACAAAATTAATACAACGATAATAATTATAAATAAAGTAATAATAATACCATCTCTATTATGGCTGCAAAGAACCAATAGCTAGGAGCCTAGGAAGCTCAGGAGTGAATACAAAGATAATACCATTTCTATTGTAACATCTAAGTACATAATTAAGAGCATCAGTTTTCTCATATACTAAAATAAGACCACTTTCAATACTAGGCAGAGAAAAACAACATCACAAGAGCAGTAGTTTTGCATAATTTAAGCTTGCTCAGTGGCCATGTCAAAGGGATGACTGCGTCACATACCTTTCTTGCTCCGAGTGAAAACTTCTCAATGATCGACGAATCAAAAGGCACCAAGCAATTGAACACAAAGTCTTCGGATAAAGCCAACTTCTAATGTCAGAGCACCTGCATTTGAAACACGATAAAATAATGAATAGATACATATAGATAACTAAATAGAGTAGACCCACAAATCAATACCTACTAGAAAACAATGATCAGTCAGGAGGATCAATCAAATTTTGGCAGTAGGTAGCGCAGGTTGAAATGAACGAACAAACAAAAGTACAACAAGTATGCGACTGGACTCAGTAGTAACACCTCAAACAATAAAAGGTAGTAACACCTCAAATCGACAGAGCGACAAATCGACTGTAGTCAGTCAGTCAAAGAGATGTGAACTTTGGCCAGCTAGCCATAGCGACAAATCGATAAAACAAGTGTAGTCTTCATCAACCAAAGAATGGCATCACATCATATCCATCAAGGAGCAGACGAACATTTTTGCCCGCAACAGCAGCAACTAGAGATTAGGGACCAACAGGAGCAACAAAAGCAGTATCCATCAGACTTGCATATATAGTCTACACAAGCAACCTTCACTCAACTAGTACACAATGGATACCAAAAAAACAAACACGCTCAACTCAACTAGTTTTTCATCGCCAAAAAAAATTGAACTAGTGTTTTATATATTGCCATCAACGATCTTAACCCAGCAAGCAACATCTTCTTCCACCTGAACAAGTTCAGCTACCCACGCCAAACCAAAATAGCAGCAGACCCATCCCACCTACAACCATAGTAACCACCGAGCTTTCTATGATATAGTTCATCTCATGTGTCATTCAACTACCATTTTGCATCAATCCTACCTCCTTGAACGAACCCACCTACAAACAAATTTGCCCTCTTCACAATATACTAGAACATTGTGCATATAGATTAGCATCACAGGGAGGTAAAGGTGGCTGTGCTCACTTGTGATGTCAGGATAGATAGAGCACTTCAAAGCATTCGATGCTCTTCAGTACAGCTGCTCACTTGGGTACAAATCTCAGACAGGAGAGGAGGTCCGTCTATGTGTACAGGCGCTCGTCAGTTTGTGTAGCAGAAAAAGAAATCACCATGGCGAAGAAAAATGGTGAGTGGAAGAGGAGGAGCAGGGGATAACCTTGGTGAGAAAGAGAAGGATGACCTCTGGCCGTCTTCTTCTCCGGAAGTGACTGAAGCTTTGAGGCAGAGACGAGATCCGGGAAGGGGCAGGATGATGCCCCCGGTCGCAGTCGCCGTCGCCCCTGCTGGAGGAGCGGGGCGTGGAGGTGTAGGGCGGTGGTGCGTGTTGCCCGGCGGAGCGTTGGACAGAGGAGGGCGGAGCGTGGTGGTGCATCGTTCGTGGATCTTGCCGCCGCCGCCGCCTCTCGTTTGGGAGATCGAGCGAGCGAGGGTTTCCTCCCCGACCACTGCAGACGTGGAAGGCCCTCCCGGGGAAAAGTCGCGGAATGGGCGGGGCTACCCCGCGGTCATGGGCCTCCAAATGCGCCGGTGGATCACCCCGGGCTGAATTGGCTCATGGTTTCCTGGCCCGGGGAACAGGCAGGGATCCCGGGGGGATACCCAGCATCCAAACGAGGCCTAAGTTTGTCTATGTATTCACACATGTATCGTGTTTCCGGTTAATACAATTCTAGCATGAATAATAAACATTTATCATGAAATAAGAAAATAAATAATAACTTTACTATTGCCTCTAGGGCATATTTCCTTCAAAAAGGTGGTATGTTTTGCGGCTTAGCAGTAGCACTGGTCGTAAACTGCGCTACTGCTATTAACGTAGCAGCAGCGCGCATACGCCTCACGCGCTACTGCTAAGTGGGGCCCGCCATGTGGCCAGTTTCAAAAATATTGACAATTAGCAGTAGCGCGTCCCAAAAAAGCGCGTTGTTACTATGACTTTATCAGTAGCGCGGTTAGAAAGACCGCGCTACTGCTAAACCTAGGGTGGCGGGAACTATCGGTCAACTTTAGTAGCAGCATGGTTCCGCCGAAGCGCGCTACTGCTAAGTGAGTAGCAGCAGCGCTTGGTTTTTTCCCGTGCTGCTGCTAATTAGCAGTAGCACCTCCCCCTGAACCGCGCTACTACTAAGATTCTTTGTATAAGATTTTCCCTTGTAGTGCCTCTCTGCGGCCTGACCGAAGACTCCTGAGCTCCAGAACAATACCCTCAACGGCGCAAAGCATCGCCGCCGTCGAGCCTGACCAGATAGAGGTTTTCACTCGTAGCCCTGGTACAAGGACAAGACCCACGACGACCTCTATAGGAAGAAAGCGACACCCACTGGCGCCACCGCCATCGACGCCAAAAACCCGAGCTTTCGCTTGGAAACTCGCCAACACCACCGAAAGAAGACCCAGTCACCACCCTATTAAGGGCCTACCCATCCCCACCAGATCTGGGCATTGCTAGAGCATACCAGAGCCTCCCGAAACTATACCACTCGCCGCCCGCACGACCAAGAGGTGAAGTCACCACTCGCTACCACGGAGCCTTCCGGAAAGCCATCTGCGAAGTCCACCACCCAAAACCGCTGCCGCGAGACACTGCACACATCATAGCGCACCCAAACACTGTAGGATGAGCAGAGACCCCGCCCCCTCTACTTCTAGCCCGGCATCAGCCGTCGAGTGGACGCGTGGGGGGGGGGGGGCAAGACTGCCATGTCCGTGGCCACCGACGCTATACCTCGCCATGGGCAGCCTGACCTGGACGGCCCGACCCGACCAGGCCCAAAAAAGCCCGACCCGACCTTGCCCATAGGCCGGGCCTGGGCCTAGATTTTGAGCCCGATGGCCGGGCTGAGCTGGGCTCGGGCACGCTGTATTTGTAGTTTAAGGAAGAGGCCCAACCCGAGGCCCAATGGGCTTTTTGCATGATGGGTCGAGCTTGGCCCTATTTTTTAGTCCCAACGGCCGGGCCAGGCTCGGCCTAGGTTTTATGCGTCGGACTTTGGTAGGCCCGGCCCGACAGATGGCCAGGTATAATCGAAGCCAATCGGTCCGATGACGCAACGATGTTACGACCACCACCGCAGCCCAGCGTGCCCGCGGGAAGAGCAACTGCATCACCCGGACCGAGCCTACCCCATCTACCCCAAGCAAAAACTCCGACCTACTCTCTCCGTTCCAAATTACTCATCGCTGAAATGGATGTATCTAGAACTAAAATACATCTAGATACATCCATACGTGCGACAAGTAACTCGGAACGGAGGGAGTACATCGGACCCAAATCTGGCACAAGCCCTAGGTCATCTCCACCTCCATCGCGCGAGCATCCTTTGGCCGCCAGTTCAGACCCAAGAGAAGGGAGGACACTAGTACCACCCACCGCATTCAGCCGCCAAACTCAGCCCACCGCCGCCAGAGCAGGCACGAGGACACCGGTGACCCGTGCAACCACCCAGCCTGACCTCCACGCCACCGCAAGGACGCATGGTCACCACCGATCGGAGAAGAAAGAAGCTTCCCCTCCCTACCACCATAGCCCGCCTCGCCCGGGGATAACTAGTGATGCAAAACTGTTATTGTTCGTGACAGTGTGAATTGACACGCAGTACTGGATTAAATTGGAAGAAACAAACACACAGATGATCAGGGAGAGATTTTTCAGATTGGACTGGCAGATTGGCGTGTGGAATGCTGCGGCTGTTTAGGCTAGGTCCTTGATTTTATCTGATTCTTTGTCGATCTTCTGGAGTGTCATCTGTCATGGCCGGATATGTTGAATTAATTGGTTTGCGGAGAAGTAGTCGTAGTAGTAACAGTACTCCAGATTTGTTGGAACAGTTCGTTTAGTTGCTGAGAAGAAAAGTCCAGCAGGCATCGTCCTCAAGTGCCGAACGAGCGTGACGGAGGTTGACTTCGCATTGTTTACTAATACTATCACGCGTGAACATTTTCACAGGCAGAAGATGAAACGAAGAATGTTGTTGGGATTGCATATAAAGTCGTTGTTTTGGAACTGAAATGGCGTTTGCCCTTTTTATTTGGGAACTCCTCTCGCACTAAGCAGCGTAGAATAGTCAAGACAGCTACGTGAAGCAGAGCCATAAATTTTTTTGATGAAAAGGGGTTTCCCTCCATCCCAACTTTATAGAAAGCCAAGGCAAACAAGCAGGCACGGACCGTTAACAGCGCTCGGTGACAGATAGTAGCTGCCACAGGTAGGAAAGGGTTTTAAAAGACTGCCCTATTACAAGTACTTGAGTAGTTCATACCAACAGACATAACCAGGAAAAAAAAACAGACATAACCAGGAGAACCCGCTAGCTAACATGATAAACTGGCCGCGACTACAGCCCGGCGACGCCACATTGGAGGGAAGCACTAAGATCTCCACGCGATTCTAAGCAATTCCCCTCTTCGGTGGTCCAAAAGCCTTACGCACCGGAGAAGTAGCGCACCCTGAGCTTCTGAACATAGTATTTTCCATTTCTTGATCGTCGCCCCCAACAGGTCCAAGACACACCGTATACTTCGCCATCTTCGTCCCTGGAAAACAAAATCATTTCGAAAACGCCATAAGCTCCACAAGGCAGCAGCAGTAACAATGTTCAAAGCCTCAAAATGTTTTCTTCTCTTTCAAAAGGAAGTTAATCGATCAAAAGAGTTAGGAATATCAATTCTAAAGATATCAGCAATCAGCTTCCAAACATTTTCAGCAGCAATACAGTCAAAAAACAGATGTTGGATAGTCTCAGGTTCGTTGCAAAAGACACAGGACATGTCCTCAACATGTCTCCGCTTGGCCAAATTGTCTCTGGTCAAGCTCTTGTTATAATAGATCAGCCAAAGAAAAACATGTATATTCGGTGGCACCTTGATTTTCCATATATCATCCTTAACAGCTGAGGGAATCCCTCCAAAGTTTATTAGCTTATAAAAGGATTTGACCGAGTATTTGTTAGAAGAGTCCAGCATCCAAAGAGGTTGATCTGGAGAGCCAGATAGACGAACAGGTTTAACAATCTTGATAAGTTCCCCCCATTTAACTAACGCATTCTCTATGACACACCTCCTAAATGTTAATCGCAGCTCACCATCCACCCAGACCTGCGCTAGGGTAGCATCCTGCTGCTGGCAAATATTATAAAGGTCCCAGAATGCAGTTTTTAGAGAACAATCTCTTGTCCAAATGCCATGCCAAAAGGCAATGCTATTCCTATCCCCAGGGACCCATCTATAGAAATTCTTAGCAACTGCAAGAGCCCAAGATAAGCTTTTCATGAATGGAGAACCAAGAGTCACCCTAGTGTTAAAGAAATTAGGGCAAGTGGTGTTATATTTATACTTCAGAATCTCCTTCCAATCACTGTTTCTCTCGTCATAAAATCTTTTACCCCATGATGCCAAGAGGGCCATGTTAAATTCCCTAAGATTAGGCACCCCCATACCACCAAACTCTTTTTTCCTAGAAATCAGCCCCCAATTAGCAAGGTGATACTTATGAGAATCCCCCATGTTACCCCAGAAAAAGTGAGACATTTGCGAGGTAATCATATCAATTGCCCATTTGGGAAATTTCATAATAGACATAAGATAAGCAGGGATACTAGCAATGCATGTGGTAAGCAAAATCAACTTTCCTCTATAGGATAGAAATCTCCCCAACCAACCTGATATGTTCTTAATAATCCTATCAATAATGGGTTGAAGGTCCTCCCTCCTTAATTTTTTAAAATGAAGGGGGACACCTAAATACTTAAAGGAGAAATCCCCCAGCTGGCAGCAAAAGACTTGAGAAAATTCATTTGACAGCTGCTCAGAAATGTTAATAGCATGAAGATCACTTTTATGAAAATTAATCTTCAAGCCAGACAGATTTTCAAAACAAAAAAGAATCCACTTCAAATTTTTAGCATATTCCAAAAAGTTCTCCAAAAATAGGATGGTGTCATCAGCATATTGCAAGCTGTCCACACCACCTGGGAAGGCATGGGGCAAAAGCCCACGAATCAAACCAACACTTGTTCGCCGGCCAGTGGCTGCCTCAGTCTACTACTAGCGCCTACTTCCGTCGTGATCGGCAGTGCACCGAAAGCAACCCCGATTTATGGGTACGACATATGTAAATGGACTCGCTCGCAGGTCAGGTACTACTGCGTCGTAGGGGCGGCAGTATTAAGTGCAGGTTTCAATTAGGAAAAAGTCCAAAATAAACCTCGAAGTTGTAGACGAAAGGTAAATCAAACCCTGAATTTTGAATCCCGAAATTGGCACTCTAAACTTTTAATCCCGGTCTATTTTGGACCCTAGATCTGTTTGGCACATCGGGAATACTACAATCCCGGCCGGGATAACCAGCTACTTTCACAGACAAGAATTTAGGCCGGCCCAATATAACACAACAAGAATTCGCGAAGTTAAAAAATGTTCGCACATTTCTAAAATTGTTCAGAAGTTAAAAAATGTTCCTGTTTTATATTTTTGGCACGAATTTAATTCATCGTGTGTTTTTAAAAAATATTTGGAATTCTGAAATTATATTCGCATTTTAAATAATTGTCCGTGATTTAAAAAATCACATTTGACAAAATACTGTTCAGAATTCCAACAGTTTTTTACATGCTGTGAAAAATGTTTCGGATTTTCAGAATTGTGTCACATTTTTTGAATAATATTTTTGGAATTTTATAATTATTTCGTAAATGATGTTTTAAATGTTCCGGATTGTTGGCTGCTGACTCAACTGGGACTGCCCACCAGACATAAAGCGATTTTGTTTTCTTATCACGCGCCGTAAAAATTCTTTCTTTCTTTTTCTTAACACGCGACGTAATAATTCCAAAAGAGAAAAACATGCCTTGGAGTCGAACTTGGGACCTGGCAGGGTTGACCTGATTTCGTTAGCCACTACACCAGACGACTATGACTTACATGATAGGAGGCCGAAAATATTTAATCAGGAACCAAAGCATCGAACTTTGAAAACTTTTTTAGGGGCAAACAATTATTGAAAACGTATTTATTTCTGAAATCATCAAACATTTTATAAATTGTGTTTTTGAACATTTCGAATACTTTTAGAAAACCAACAACTTTCAAAAAGAGAGCACGTTTTGAAACATAAACAATTTTTTTAAACCTGAACAAAATTTTATATTGCAAACACTTTTTGAAACATAAATTTTTTTTGAAACCTGAAATTTTTTTAAAGTGCGAAAACTGTTTGTACAATGTAAAAAAATGCTTGCATGTTGCAAAAAAAATTGTTATAACCTTAACAGAATATATGTGACATGTGTTTGAAAAAAGTGTATGCAAATTTAAAAATGTGGAACCATGGAAAAGAGTGTTCGTGTAGTTTTATAAAATGTTTATTGTCATTAAGAAAATGTAAAACATGTATTTGAAATAATATTACCATGTATTCAATTTTCTTTTTGAAAATATTTAATTTAAAAATGTTCATATTTCATTTGAAAATATTGAAAGTCTATCCAATATTTATTTTGTGTGTTAAAATGTACATTGGTACTGAGAAAAATTAGACATGTGTAAAAAAGAAAAAAGAAAAAGGAAACATAAAAGAAAAACTGTGAAAAAACAAATTAGTGCGCGCGCCTGAGCTACTGTGCTACTGGGCCGGCCCAATTCAAGAAATATCGGCGATGTCCTCTCAAGGTTTAAAATGGACCGGGATTAGAGAGTACAGTGTGCCAATTTTCGGGATTGAGAGTTCGGGGTTTGGTTTAGCTTTCGTCTACAACTTTAAGGTTTATTTTGGACTTTTTCCTTTCAATTATGTAGTACATGGTACATTTGCTTCAAAAAGAACGAAAAGGTACAAGGTTGCTTTCGGTGCACTACCTTTGGGTGCTATGTAAATGGGTACACATACGCCGAAGGCTCCGCCGGCACTGACGTGCACGCCGGAATCGGAGGCGCCCACCATCCGCCATGAGAGGCAGCGGGCAAGGAAGAGGGACGCGGCGGAGCAATCCATGCGCCGCCGCCACGGGCCTGCGGTGCCCGACGAGGACGAGTGGCTCCTCGCTTGGCTCTACCGCCGGTTGCTGACGAAGGCAGAGACATACACTTGTTGGCTACGGGGGAAGAACACGAAGGCCCTCTGGCTTGCCATTGAGCAGTCGGAGGCAGTGTCGGAGGCGACTCGGGTGGCCGAGCTCAAGCTGCAGTGGGAAAGGGCCGTCCGGCGGGTGAAGGGGTTCATCGTCCTCTCGGACTCCTTGTCCGACAACGACCACAACTCCACCTCCAACGACTCCTAGATCCACCACCTGCCGCGGACGCCTACAGCTGTGCTGGCGGCCGGAAGGGCAAAGGCCCAGTGATTAAGTGGTGAAGATGTTCCTCCCCCATTTACTATTATCGTTTTCAGTAAGTTGTTTAAGTTTAGAACCTGTCCGGTGATGAACTGTGGCGATCTTTTGGATGATATGAAGTGGATTTCTGCGCCCATTTGCTACGTTCGTTGTTTGATCACACAGAATAGTTCGATATATTGCATGTGAAGTATGGATATAGGATACTGAATATGAGGTATGTGGATGTGTGGACGAGAATTTGAGGTCTCACCGGTGGATGTCCGCAGACGCGAGCGCGTCGGATTTGGTAATTACCGGTGAATTTGAGGTCTCACCGGTAGATGCAAGGCTGGACCCAGATTATGCTCCGGACAGTACTGCTTGCCTTTTGCGGTTTTCACAAAGATTTTACTGCCGGTAATCGTTGAACTAGTGCCTGTTGCATGCATGCACCTATCCAAGTCCGACGTAGTTGCTGTCCCACGATCCCATCCATCCATGTGTCGGGCCAATCGGTCGACACCCAAATCTCGAGGAGAATCAAAGCCAGTCATGACGAGGGCGTGGTGGATTGGATAGAGCGGTTATCGCCCATCGGCCATCAGGTGTGCGTGACGCCGGCGGGCCATGGCCAGGGGACAGACAGGGTGTTTCGGTTTGGATCATGCGTCCGGAGCTGGCCCGCCGCCGGGAAACGCCAGCTAGTCACCAGGGGAACGCGGCGGCGTGGGAGCCACGGCCGGCGCCCATGGCATGCCGGGTGGGGGTCCGGTCGTTGGCTGGGTGGGTGGCTACTGGGCTGGTTCGGTCGGGCCGCCAGGTTCGCCGGACTTGACCCGCGGTCGAGATCGCGGCGGGATCCACCGCCCGTCCATCCGGCGGCAGGCCGACGGATAGCGGCAGCGCGAGCTGGCCCGATCCCGCCACGCCCGCCCACACAGAGAGCAGGTACGTGTTTTCAATGACGCTGATCCGATTGTCCGGATGAAAATCATGGAAGATTCGGCGAGGACACAGGCCAGACGAGGGGGGAGGTACTCATCGCCGTCACCCGACCACACCCGTCGTCCTCACGGGATACGTACGCATAGTGGGAGAGACAGAGACCGCTCCATGGCTGGCTGCTGCGGTGGATCTTCAAGTTTGAATCGTTGCGGAATTTTCTCTTTCTTCTAGATAGTTAGATAGATTGGAGGCCGGGTGCTGTGTTCTTGAGAGTGTTGACACTTTCAAGTCTGGACCGCGTGCTCGCCGTGCAAATGCAGTTGTCACGCCGAGATCTCATGATTAAGACGAAGCACGGCGGACGTCGGAAGAGATCAGAGGCGATGGGGACGTCGATCGGGACCAAAGGCGTGCATGCATGCATGCACCGGTTTGCATCGTTGGAGTCGGGGTGCGATTCGATGAAATTTATTCGGTAAATTTTACTCCCTCCTTTTTTAAATAAGTCTCAATCAGAAATATTACGTGCAACCATGTCAATGGAGCTCGCGTGTTCAGTGTCCTGCGTGTCCTCTAGAAGCAGGCTTGGTTTGTGGACTAGTCTGTCCAGGATGCAACCACCGGCTATACGAAAACACAAACACGTACGTACGTTAGGTAGGGGCGAGACGTGTACGCCATTGCCAGCTTAGCCAAGCACACACAGCTGCCAAGTACTCCTTCAACGAAGGAGGTGAGATGTAGATGTATGTTGATTGGTGATGTACTTGTTTTGCTGCTAAGGACTACACGTCTCGTGATCAGTGGAGTTTGATTTCGTAGATCTTCGAGTTGGTGGCGAGTCCAGGAGCAGATCTAACAAGGATCGGATGCGGGCGAGTTGCTGGACAGAGAGCGGCCGATCTCATTTTACTGTAGTTATTAGTTACGGTTAAAGAAGGGGCGCCGCTATGCGTCGGCCGGCGGATGTTTCCAATTCATCCGCCGCATGGAGCTCCATTTGATTAGCACCCTGACAGCCGTCGAATCTGACAATCGCGCGCGCGTGACCACCTCTTACTTCCTGCAACAACCCTTCTGTTTCGGAAACATATTCCCCTGGTCCGCCGTCTACGGCATCTCTCACGCTCGACGCTTCTTCAATGTTTTCTTACAACCAGAGCTATGTTTCTGAAACATGCGTCATGTTGCAAATGTTTGACCACTCACTCTCTAACGTCGGGCGCTCCTCCGACGCTGCAACTCGGGCTATGTTTCTGAAACAAGACCCTTGTTGCTAAAAGAACCCTTCACGACCGAAACATTTCTTTTCTTTCTGAAACAAAAGATATACTGCAGAAATCTTTTTAAATAAGACCCCAGTTGCAGAAAAAAAAACTTCAGCAACAAATCATTTTTATTTTCTTTCTGAAATTAGCCCTGAGTTGCAAAAATCTACTGAAACAAGACCCTTATGGCAAGAAAAAGAAAAAGACTGGCCGTGCGGGATCATGCAACTTTAAGTTTATCATAAGCTATGAGTTTCAGAGAAGATCACAGGGAATCCTACAGAAGCTATGAGCTCCAGAAATTCAGAAATAATACAAGGGATCCTGCAGCTTCAAGTCCCTTTGCATGACATTACCAGTGCAGAAATTGTAAAATAAATAAATAAATCCTACAACCTAACTACACCAGCGACCTACAAACGCCGCCGAACTACGTACACCGGCGACCACTCTCCAACAAAACCAGCTGTCTCCCTCCTAGTCGCATCGTCCTCGTCATCTCGGTGGTATGGATCAAACCGCCCCGGGGAGAACCGCCATGAGCACCTACAGAAACGCCAGAAATGCGAGCAAAGGGGAATGCGAGTCTCAGATCCATACCCGTTTGGAGTCGACGTCGGCGGTGAATCCGTCACCGTCGCCACCGCGCTGGATAGGCCCCGTCGCCCAACGCCATGCACCGCTAGCCCCGACGCCCTCCCAAATCGAGAAGTGTCGCCCTCCCAGTCAACGGAGCTGCCAGTTGCCTCCAGAAGCGTCGCCCTCCAGTCAATGGAGCTGCCAGTTGCAAGAATGTTGGTTCTGAAACAAGGGCTCTGTTTCAGAAAAATGGATGCACGTGACGCGAAAGCAGGGAAGCCCTCGTCCATCTGATCAACAAACGATCCGACGGACACGGAGCCGACGGACGCGCCGCGCGTGATCGGTCGGGTGAAGGTAAGCTTTTCCCTTAAAGAAGCACGGTTGTTTTGTGATTACTACAGTTTACTGCTAGTCCTTACAATTAGGGCGACGCTACGCGTCCGCCAACCGATTTTCTAATTTTATCCGTCGCCCAAACAGCCGTTGGATGCCTGACCTGGTAGCCGCCGGATCTACTGCCCGTACCCCGCATGTACTAGTTATTTTCCGCAACAACCGCTCTGTTGCAGAAACAATAGTACTCTTGTCCCCCGGCCCCTGACAGATCTGCGCCCCGCGCGGTTTCATAACAAGAACAATTCCTGTAACAATGCTCTTGTTGCAAGATCAGGCCTTCTCTGATTTCCTGCAACAAGACCTTTGTTGTGAAACCTCATCTTTTATAATTTTCTGCAACAGGACTCATGTTGCAAAACCTCTTCTTCTTTAGTTTTCTGCAACAAGACCCTTAAAAAAATTGCAACAACATCTCCCGCCGCATCTAATTTTCTGCAACAACATTTTTCACGCGTCTAATTTTCTGCAACATCTTCCGCATGTCTAATTTCTGCAGCAAGATCCTTCAAAAATTACAACAACATCTTCCGTTGCGTCCAATTTTCTGCAACAAGACCCTCTTGTTGCGAAACCTATTGTTCTCTAATTTCCTGTAAGAAGAGCTTTGTTGTGAAACCTCCTCTTCCCTAATTTCTTGC
This sequence comes from Triticum dicoccoides, assembly GCF_002162155.2. NCBI lineage: Eukaryota > Viridiplantae > Streptophyta > Magnoliopsida > Poales > Poaceae > Triticum > Triticum dicoccoides. The sequence continues at coordinate 788,462,780 of NC_041383.1, forward strand.
AACAAGTCAGCTGTTGCAAAACCTCTTTTCTAATTTTCTGCAACCAGACCCTTCTTGCAAAAATTGCAAACACACCTCCCACCGTATCTAAATTTCTGTAACAAGATCCTTGTTGCAAAAATTGCAAGAACAAAAATTGCAATAATATCTCCTGCCGCGTCGCGCATTGGTACGGTCGTCGTTCACTGCCGTCGTTCTGCAACAACACCGTTGTTGCAGAAACTTGTTCCAAATGTAGTACATGGCATGGCAGTAAACACAACACCGTATCTATATTTTTTATGTACAAAAAAGGTACTAGTAGCCAGTACTAGACTACTAGTACATGGCATGACAGTGTGTCTCCATTCTAAGAAATTGTAAACAAGTCAGTAGCATACGTCAGTGGGCGTATGTGTAGCCCGAGGAAGAAAGAGCAGACAAAACGAGCAGTGTGTTGGCTGGTTTCGCGGCGGCGGGTGCGCTCAGGAAAAAAGGGACATTGCAGTGGGATCCCGCCTGGACACATGGTTGGCAGGGGAAGCGGCTGATGCATGCGCGTTATGGACACGTGGTTGGCAGGGGAAGCGGCTGATGCATGTGCGTTATCAGCCGGCGGAAAGCGAGCGTTTTCCATTGCAAAATAATTATTTTTGCAACAAAATCTCTGATACAATTTTTCTGGCAATAGAGGCCTTGTTTCAAAAAAGAAATTGCAACGGATCCGTCGAATTGAGCGACTGAGCGTCACCCTTTTATCATTGCAACATAGATCATGTTGTGGGAAATTTCTGCAACACGAGGCATGTAGCAAAAAATTTTGCAAGATTTTTTTTGGAACACATGTCTTGTTGCAATTTAGTTTTTTGTAACAGAGGTCCTGTTTCATTTTTTGCAACAAAGGTCTTGTTGCAATTTAGTTTTTTTTTGCAATAAAGGTCTCGCTTTAAATTTAATTTTTCTAAAACAGAAGTCTTGTTGCAGTGCAGTTTTTACTACAACAGAGACTTTGCTGCGGAAACTCATCATAGTGAACATTGAGCAGTGAGCAGTGGCCACGTTGACGGAAAGAAAGGAAAAAGATCGCTCCCTCGGGACACGTGTCGTACGAACGAGTCAGCAAATGCCCGTGTACGATCCGCCGGTAGAAGCCAAGCGGTTTCCTAAAAAAACTGAACCATAGAAGCAATTTGCAACACTAACCTATCGATTTTGCTGAAGCCACATCTCTAAAGACGCACAGGATACGCCGATGGAAAAAACAACTATAGTGTGCCGTACATGGTAGCAGTGCATGAAGTAGTGTGTGCGGCAGTAAAAATCAAACACACATGCATAAGCATCAGCTAATATCGGAAAAAGTCCAAAATAAACCATGAACTCGTAGCCGTTAGCTAAATCGAACCCTGAATTTCAAATCCCGGAAATCAGCACACCCAACTCACTAATCCCGGTTGAGGGAGTCCCGGATTAGGGGGTGTCCGGATGACCGGACTATAACCTTTGGCCGGACTCCGGGACTATGATGATACAAGATTGAAGACTTCGTCCCGTGTCCGGATGGGACATTCCTTGACGTGAAAGGCAAGCTTGGCGATACGGATATGTAGATCTCCTCCCATTGTAACCGACTCTGTGTAACCCTAGCCCTCTTCGGTGTCTATATAAACCGGAGGGTTTTAGTCCATAGGACGAACAACAATCATACCATAGGCTAGCTTCTAGGGTTTAGCCTCTCTGATCTCGTGATAGATCAACTCTTGTACTATCCATATCATCAATATTAATCAAGCAGGAGTAGGTTTTTACCTCCATCGAGAGGGCCCAAACCTGGGTAAAAACATCGTGTCCCTTGTCTCCTGTTACCATCCGCCTAGACGCACAGTTCGGGACACCCGAGATCCGCCGGTTTTGACACCGACATTGGTGCTTTCATTGAGAGTTCCGCTGTGTCGTCGCCATTAGGAAGGATGCCTCATCCCGTCTTTAAAGACGGCACTGTTGCTAAGGAGCTTTGGCTGTCGGCCAAACTCTCCGGCTAGGCGGATTCCTTATGACCGCCTGTTTGGCCTCCGCGCCAATGATGACTTCTCGGGTCATCGAAAGCAATCTTTACGTCAACTCGGAACTCGCCGAGCAACTAGATCCGATGGAGCTCTCTTCCTTAAACAAGCTCTTGGATCGCATAGCCGCCCTGGGGGTCACTACAGACCACGATTAGATTGGGCTTAAACCCGATCTGAGAGAGATTAACTCTGCCCAGGTCACCCACCATGTTGCAGCGGTGGAGGAACAATGCGGCAAGCCTTCATCTATCTTAAAGACTAGTTATGTCCGGATTCCCGATCCCTCCAAGCCGGATACCCGCGGAGGGCAGCTTCCGAGTCCGGAAACTCCTTGACCCTTGAGCCTCAGATGGGGCGAGGTTTCGGATTTAATTCCACCCGCCCACCCAAATATAAGGGATTTATCCCAAGTTCGGCAAGAGCCCGCAGAAACAATACACCATTACTGGGCCAGATTCCTCCTGGTTATGAACAGAATAGAGGACTGCCGCGAGGAGGACGCAATTTCATCCTTCTGCAATAATTGCACGGACAAGGGGATCCTCAATGCCATAAGTCGCCGTGAAATTACACGCTGCGCCGACTTGGCATCCATAGTACGAAAGTACTGTGCGATGAAAAGCGCATGGAAACTGAAATAAAATTTTGGGACAATCCGGCCCTGAATACAAACCCAGTCCGAAATAAAACGATGCATCATCGCCAGGCACCTGGGTTAAACACCAAAAACCAAAAACCCTCTACAGGGCATGGAATCATACTGGAGGGATGGCTCAATGGACCCTGTAAAATTCATAGTACAGAGGGCGCCACACCAACTCATAGCCTTAGAGCATGTTGGATACTCCGGCATGTGGCCAGAAGTGGCGAGGAGCTTCTAACTCCAGAATTCACGGAGCACCACCCCAGGGATACCAGTATGGTATTAACAGTCTTCAAGGCCTTCACATCAAACAATATGCGGAAACGGACACTCCGCAACCTTGCGGAAGTCTACCAAGTAGCAACAATAAATCCATGGAGTGACACGGCTATTACCTTTAATGCCAGTGACGAACCTAAATTCTGAACAGCCCGAACACCTGCCGCATTGGTCCTCAGTCCAATAGTGGACGGCTTTCGACTTACCAAGGTACTCATGAACGGTGGCTGCGGATTGAACCTCATTTATGAGGAAACCCTTCGAAAAATGGAAATAGACTGGAACCGCATTGAGCAAAGCAACACAACCTTTAGAGGAATAATCCCCAGTCGGGAAGTGTGCTGTACAGGAAAAATCACACTGGACGTGGTGTTCGGCACGCCGGATAATTAAAGATCCGAGGAGGTCACGTTTCAAGTGGCCCCGTTCAGCAGCGGATACCACGCTCTATTAGGGCGAGAGGCGTTCACAATTTTTCAAGCTATACCCCATTACGGGTACATGAAGCTCAAAATGCCCGGACCCAACGGGATCATCACTCTTGCTAGTGACCCGGAGATAGCACTCTGCGCCGAAAACAAAACAGCCGCACTGGCCCTTGAGGCACTTTCTGAAGCCCTAGCGGCCGAAGAACTAACTGCGCTGCGCTCCACGGTGAATAGGGACGATGTGATACTCGATAAAAGATCCAAGTCCACCTCCTTTAAACCGACGGACGAAATAGTCAAATTCCAGGTCCATCCAACGGACCCTACAAAAACGGCCTCCATCGGGGTGCAATTAAACCCTGATGTAGACGCCGCACTACAAGAATTCCTACACGAAAAATGGGACATTTTTGCCTGGCACCCTTCAAACATGCCAGGAATCCCACGCAGGCTGGCTGAACACAGCCTCAACATCCTAAAAGGATTCAAGCCTGTCAAATAGGCTCTTCGGCGATTCTCCGAACCAAAGAGACAAGCCATGGGAGAAGAGCTAGCCAAACTACTGGAGGCCGGATTCATCAGAGACATAAAACATCCGGACTGGCTAGCAAACCTGGTGATGGTACCAAAGAAGGACAAATCCTGGCGCCTATGCGTCGATTTCAAGGACCTCAACAAGGCTTGCCCAAAGGATCCCTTCCCCCCCTCCCCCCCGCATCAATCAAATTATCGACGCTACCGCAGGACCCGATTCATTGTGTTTCCTCGACACATACTCCGGCTACCACCAAATTAAGATGGCAGAGCCAGACCAAGCCGCAATGACTTTCATCACCCCATACGGCCCATTCTGCTTCAACACAATGCCCTTCAGGCTCAAAAACGCCGGCGCAACATATCAGCACATGATTCAGACACGTTTGGCAAACCAGATAGGCAAAACAGTGGAGGCATACGTAGATGACGTGGTCGTCAAAACCAAGCATGTCGAAGCTTTAGTAGACAATTTGAGGCTCGCATTCGATAACCTCCGGACATAGGACATCAAGCTTAACCCGGAAAAATGCGTTTTCGGCGTACCAGCCAGAAAGCTCTTGGGCTTCATTGTATCCGGTAGAGGAATTGAAGCAAACCCAGCCAAGATCCGAGCTCTGTCACAATTGGATATTCCAAGAGACCTCAAACAAATACAAAAAATGATGGGATGCGTGGCGGCTCTAAGCCGCTTTATCTCCCATTTGGGAGAAAAGGCATTACCCCTTTATCGCCTCCTCCGGTGCACCGAACACTTCGAGTGGACGGATGCCGCCACGGCCAGACTCGAGGAAATAAAAGCCATGTTGGCAACAAACCCGGTCCTGTCCGCGCCTAACACCGGCGAACCAATGCTATTATACATTGCGGCAACTCATCAAGTTGTAAGCGCAGTGCTCGTCGTCGAACGAGAAACGGACAGATACAAATTTCCCCTTCAAAAACCAGTTTACTACGTGTCCACTGTCCTCACTCCATGCAAGTTACGATACCCGCATTATCAAAAGATAGCGTACGCGGTGTTTAATGCATCCCGGAAGCTGCGACACTACTTTCAAGAGTGTTCAGTAATAGTAGCCTCCAAAGTACCTCTTAACGACATTATAAACAACCGCGATGCGACGGGCCGGATTGCTAAATGGGCCATTGAGCTCCTCACGTTCGACATAACCTACAAGCCACGACAAGCTATCAAGTCGCAAGTTTTGGCCGACCTCGTCGCCGAATGGACTGAAGCCGAACTCCCTAAAGAGTACGGCACATATTCCAATTGGATCATGCACTTCGACAGCTCCAAAATGTTAGCTGGTCTGGGGGCTGGCGTCGTTTTGACGTCCCCAACAGGAGATACAGTTCAATACATACTCCAGATAATGTATACAGACTCCAATAATGCAGTCGAATATGAGGCCCTTCTACATGGCCTCCGGATGACAGTCTCCATGGGCATTCAACGCCTAGAGGTGCGTGGGGATTCGAACCTCGCGATATCCCAAATAAATGGAGACTTTGATGCCAAGGATCCGAAAATGGCAGCTTATCGCAACACCGTCCTAAAAATGTCAGCTCGGTTCGAAGGGCTCGAATTTCACCATATAGCCCGGGAAAACAATCAGGCAGCAGACGTCTTGGCACGCATCGGCACAAAGCGCGATGCAGTCCCCCCAACATTTTCTTGGAAAGGCTATTCAAGCCATCTGTATCATGGGAAGGGGAATCTGGAAATAATAGCCCGGATCCAACTGCGCTGCCCGACACCGAACATTCTAACACAGCGGAAGGCTTGGCCAACGAAGTAACATCCTCAGCCCACGAGAAAATGGCAATCATTGCCCCGTGGACAAAACCATTCCTAGCCTACCTGACTAGGCAGGAACTTCTAGAGGACCAAAACGAGGCAAGCTGCATAGTACGGCGATCTAAAGCCTACAAAGCCCATGAGGGATTGCTTTATAAGAAAAGCACCACCGGAGTCCTTCAAATGTGTATCTCTGAAGAGGAAGGGCGAAATCTCCTGGCTGAAATTCATGCCGGACTCGGCGGGCACCACGCCGCAGCCCGGTCCCTTGTAAGCAAGGCCTTCCGTACAGGATTTTATTGGCCGACGGCCCGGGTAGATGCTCAGGATTTAGTCCAACGATGCGTCGGTTGCCAACTCTTTGCTAACCAAAGCCACATGCCACCCATCGCCCTCCAAACTATACCCATCACCTGGCCCTTTGCGGTCTGGGGGCTTGACATGGTTGGACCCCTTAAAGGGGGAACCCACAAGCAAAAATACTTACTGGTCATGGTGGACAAATTCACCAAATGGATAGAGGCCAAGCCTGTTAAGACGGGCGAATCCGGACCGGTGATAGACTTCATATCAGGGGTCGTACACCGTTATGGCGTCCCGCACAGCATCATCACTGATAACGGCACGAACTTTACGGCTGACGAGGTCAAACTCTGGTGCAAAAACATGGGCATCAAGCTCGACTACGCTTCAGTCTATCACCCACAAACTAACGGTCAAGTCGAGCGAGCAAATGGTCTAATCATGAGCAGCATCAAACCCAGGTTAGTGCGATCCCTTAAGGAATCTAATACGCACTGGGTAGAGGAGCTCGACTCCGTACTCTGGGGGCTGCGGACCACGCCGAATCGCACTATCGGATTCACACCATTCTTTATGGTATACGACACCGAGGCAGTTCTGCCCTGCGACATAATTCATGACTCACCTCGCGTGCGCATGTACGAAGAAAGAGAGGCCGAACTCGATCGGCAGGATAGTTTGGACGCCTTGGAGGAAGAGCGCGACGTAGCAAAAGCCCGTTCCACATTCTATCAACAGCAGGCTCGAAGATATCAAAGCATAGAAGTACGGGCCAAAACTTACAATGTTGGTGAATTAGTTGTACGCCTGCCGGAAAAGAAAAAGGACAAACTCAAACCCAAATGGGAAGGTCCCTTCATAATTGACCAAGTCCTGACTGGTGGAGCGTACCGTCTGCGAGATGCATCGGATAACCGACTCGAGTCGAACCTATGAAACGCAGCCCGTCTATGAAGATTCTACGCCTAGCACCGGACTCTGTGTTCGTCTCCTTCCTATGTCTATTTTTTACATATTAGCTGTCTTATATTTCTCTCCTTCTCCCTCCTTCTCTCTTGTAGCCTTTGAGGGCTCGTTTGCGTCTTGTTCGCAAACAATTGACGCGCCTTTCGCGCTCATTATACCTGGGGGCTTCTTTAACAGAAGCTTGTTTATACGGGCCTCATGCCCAACACATGTGTCACGCTTTTGCATGTACCTTTTATTCACAATTATATACATCGATATGACTTAAGTTTTGGTCAAGCTGGGTTGCCTGGATCCTATGCTTACCCCTACGTTCCCGATTGTTCGGCTAGGCGGTAAAGGGAGCACCTCTGCGATTGTTATTGCCGGGTCAGCCGGATGTGTACCTCAGACTGGGTGAAGCCGAAAGCTAGCGTTCTTAAGGGAATATTCGGTCGGTGAACTAAAAGATGATTTCTCACTCGTTTATTTATCTGCCCCTAGATGTTTCTCTGCTTTTTTCACAGTCCGGACATGCACTTTAGGGCATGCCTCCCAGGGAAAGGAACCCCTAACGGAACTATTCTCCCTGGAAGATGTTTCTTACTAACCATGTAATATAACATAACTAGTTGGGCACTTGTCTGTTCAAGCACTAATGACCCCTACGCCTGGTCTCCACGCATGCCCCGGTTCTTACATAACCGAGAGGGTATTCAGACACACTCCGGACTATCGGGTCCCGAGGTTGAAACAAAAAGGTCCGCCATGACAAACGATCTACAATCCGGCTAGAAGGCATTTTACATGTCATCTTAAATTACATAGTCAATTTGACTGCTTATATTCCTCTTCAATACCATCCAACAGGTTGTCTAGCTTACAGCCCTGTTGGGAATATTTGGCGGCCAGCTCTACCTAGTCGTACACTAAGCTCGCAAGGATCTCCTTCCCATCGGGCCCTACCGGCCCGACCTCGGCCATGTGGTTTGGGTCAGCCTTCGTGTACCGTGTCTTCACCATGGCCCAGGCCTCCCTGGCGCCTTGACGGCAGGCCGATATCTTCCATAATCGGAAGCGCCGCCGCGCTCCCTTCAGCTTCTCCGCAAGCTTTCCAAGGCCTTCGGGCATGGAGACGGATGGCCACAAAGCCTGGGCGACGCCTTGCATCACCTGCCGAACTCGTTCGTGCAATTGTAAGAGCTCGGGAAGAAGGTCACCCGTAGATCCGGGCATTTCCTCCGCAGGCCTACCTGTCAGCATACCTACAGACATAACTCTGTCAATCGACTTCCTCACCGAACGCTTTTTCCTAAGTTCGTTCAAGCACTTACTAAAAATGCCGCGTCGAAGCCGCCGATTCTCCTTCACGGAGTCCGACAGCTGAGCACGAACATCCTTTAGTTCCTCGCCCAGCTGGGTGTTGGCATCTTGGAGCTTATTTTTTTCTTGCCTCACCCTTGTAAGCACGCTCTCACCGGCCTTTAACCGGCACAAGAGTTGTTGTTGGTCCGGATTCACTCCGACGCCATCTGCAATGTTATTGTTAGATTTTTACACATGCCGCACTTCGCAACATACTTATCTTTCGAAGCATATAAGTACCAGAGGGGGTCTCCTTGGCCTCCCCTGCCGCGGCTAGTGCGGCCTCAAGTTGGGCTTTGCACTCTTCCAGCTCCTGGGACAATTGGGTATTCTTTTCTGTAAGATCCTGCATAACAATTGATCCTTAAATCAGTTATTCTAACTGTTTCAAGTCTCGGGGGCTACTGACGTATATAACCATCAAATTTTCTCACCTGTATGTCTTTTACATACTGCTCTGTGGCTCTGGCTAGACCATTTTGAGCGGCACGGAGATACGCATCTCCCGTATTAAAGGCATCTAACGCCTCTTGGGAGAAACAAGCGTCACGAAGAATTGTCCGGCGACGCCTGTGGTTCATGGCACCAGCCCGTCCACATCCTCTGTCGGAGGAGCGTCCAGTGCACGCCTCGTACTCGCCTCCGCTTCCGGACCCGACCTTGGAGCCTGGACGGTGGAGGCGCGATTGGCAACCTCTCCGGATATAGTCCGGCGAGCACTCTTCTTCCTCAAGAAAGCACGAGCGTTGGTACACCTCGAGGGAAACATGGGAATAAAAAGGCACGCCATACCGTTGCTCCAGCGTCTCAATCTGGACCGCACTTCTTTTCAGCCTGTCGGGCCTTGATGCCCCTTGTTGGCTAGCCACCGCAGGCTCGGCCTTCCGCCTCAAGGACTTCCCCTGCGAAAACGTCATTGGTATACGGTGACCCAAAATAAGCACGGATGGATCATTTTAAAAATGCTGGGACTTCGGTCTCGGTTACTTGAGAGGCTGGGAGTAGTCCGGGATAATCGGCCGTAATGGCCACCAAGGCGTTGTCCTTGCTCAATTGATGAAACACCCCATCGATCAGCTCCACGCCTAAGTCCGGGTCCTCTTGGGAGTCCGGATCGAAGGACCATTCTGGGTCCTTGGGTTGTGGAGGAGGGCTGTTTATCTCCTTTATAGCCCGGCGTAGCTCCTGCATTGAAATTGCTAGGCTAAATACATAACTGTGGGAATATGAAACGGATGGACAAGTGAAAGTATTCGCTTACCCAGCTTGGAGGATTGTACATAGAAAATCCGCCCCATGGGTTGAAGCGGAGGAATTCCTCCTCTTCTCCCTTGTACAAAGCGGACAAGATCTTTATTAGAGCGGCAGACGAATCCAGCCCCTTACGGCTGCACCGGGTGGCGTCGTCCTCCCCGTTGAAATCCCACATGGGGTGGCCTCTATACTGAAGCGGCTGCACCCCCTACGTAATGCATATGGCCATGACCTCGATCATGGTCAGTCCGGAATGAGCCAACAACCTTATCCGGCTCATCAGGTAAAGGACGTCCCTGTCATTTTCCTTCCGAGGGCTCCGTGGACGCCAGCTTAGGCGCTTCTTCAAAGGAGCATTATTGAACTCAGGGAGGCCGATTCGTACAGGGTCCGACAGGGGGGCGTCTTCTATATAAAACCATTCTGAAGGCCAGTCTTCGGACGCCTTCTTTGGGGTTCCGGATAGATATCCTGTCCCGACGATGCGCCATAGTTCGTCTCCGCCCACTTGATATATCGACCCCTCCTGAGAAGGGGCACGAGGCAGAACAGCTTCTTCCACAATGCAAAATGAGCCTCGATACCCAAAAACAGCTCCAAAGGGCTATGAAGCCCGCAATATGCAATATGGAGGCAGGCGTAAGGTTGTGCAACTGGAGGCCGTAAAACTCCAGGAGCCCCCGGAGAGATGGATGAATTGGAAATCCGAGCCCTCTTATCAAATAAGGGACAAGGCATACCCGCTCTCCTTTGGAGGGATTGGGAACGCTCTCCGCTTGCTCTCCGCCATTATAGGTGGCGAGCCCGGCTTGAACCGGGACCATGTAGGCCGGGGGGAGTAATCCCTTTGCTTGGAACGCCACTAGCTCGCTATGCAAGACGGAGCATCTCTCCCAATCTCCAAGCTGAGGACTGGGGGGCGAGAGGAGGAGTTGCATCGACCGGCCATGATGGAATGGATCTCTGTCGAATGCGCTCCGATGAAAGCTCGTGAAGGAAAGATGGTGTGATTCAGATCTAAATCCCCGTCTCTTTTATAGGCAGCTCATTTGCACAACTAGGGGGTAAATGAAAAAATAACCTGGCTTTTCACATTCGTTTGACACATGGAAGATGGCCATTATTGGGCACAGAAGCCAAGGAGCACAACATTCACCAGAAGCCGGACACTATTCCACAGGTACATGGAGTTTGGAGAAGAACCCGCCTTGCAATGCCGAAGACAAATCTGCGCGCCGGACTCATCGTCATTGAAGCCTGGTTCGGGGGCTACTGAGGGAGTCCCGGATTAGGGGGTGTCCGGATGACCGGACTATAACCTTTGGCCGGACTCCTGGACTATGAAGATACAAGATTGAAGACTTCGTCCCGTGTCCGGATGGGACATTCCTTGGCGTGGAAGGCAAGCTTGGCGATACAGATATGTAGATCTCCTCCCATTGTAACCGACTTTGTGCAACCCTAGCCCTCTTCGGTGTCTATATAAACCGGAGGGTTTTAGTCCATAGGACGAACAAGAATCATACCATAGGCTAGCTTCTAGGGTTTAGCCTCTCTCATCTCGTGGTAGATCTACTCTTGTACTACCCATATCAACAATATTAATCAAGCAGGAGTAGGGGTTTTACCTCCATCGAGAGGGCCCGAACCTGGGTAAAAACATCGTGTCCCTTGTCTCCTATTACCATCCTCCTAGACGCACAGTTCGGGACCCCCTACCCGAGATCTGCCTGTTTTGACACCGACACCGGTCCAAAATGAACCCTGAGCTCATTCCCAAATAGGGATTGATGATATGGCAGAGGAAACTAGGATTGCTGGCTGTTGGGGCACGTTGGGCGCGTCGAACTTGGGCCGGCCCACAACGGCCCATAGCGCCTCCTCTGTTATTAGTGGAGAGGCAGCCCACGAAGGGCAGTCCATCCCCCTCAACTGTGACGTCTCCTGGCATTCCCCTGCTCGAGCAACGGCAATTGCGATGGGCGGGTGATCGGCGGCAATGGCGGCGACCGTGACGGCAGGACGACGAGCGGTGTTGAAGGTAATATCTTCGATGTACTCCTCCTCCGGTCGCTGCAATTTAGGCTCTCTCTGCCCTGTTAGTGTTAGGGTTTGTGGGCGAAAAATTGGGGCTTTTCGTCAACTGTAAAGTTAGGTTTTGGGATGATTTTATTTTTGCATTTTTGTTATTCCAAATGCTCGTATTAGGACAATGTAGTGATATTCTCATGTTTGTTTCAGTTAAATCATGGATCCGAGCGAGATTTTGAACATCAGATTTCATATTGGAGGGCAGTTCATCCGCAATGGTCCTGTTCTGGATTATGTTGGGGGCGATGAAGAGATGTCACATATTGAGAGGGACAAGTTGTCATTATAAGAAGTTAGAGGGCATTTGAAAGACCATGCTGATCTGAAGGAATCGATGAAGCTGTATTTTCTGTATCCTAGGAAGGAACTAGATGATGGTCTAGTGTTTTTGTTTGATGACAGTGGTTGTATGAATATGGCAGACTATATTTGTGTTGGAGATGTAGCACATATTTATGTTGAATATCATGGGAAGCAGGACAGTGAGTACAGCAGCAGTGGCAGTGATTATGAGAATGAGATAATGGATGTAAGTGATGATGAATTTGAAGAACCTGATATTGTCATTAGTGCAGAGCCACTTGACAGTGGTGTGCTCACTCAACTTGTTAGCAGTCCAGTTAAGCAGCCCAGGTCTAGAAGAACTTTAGAAGCTAGTGATGTTGTTCAAGTGCCAGATTCCCAATTTGTCATTTCTCAAGTGTGCAATCCAGATGAAGTGCCAGTTCAAGCACCAGAGCAAGTCAATGTTCAGAGAAGTACAAGAGCAGAGCAAGTCAATGTTCAGAACAGTACAACAGCAGAGCAAGTGAATATTGCAGCAGAACAAGTCAATATTGCAGCAGAGCCAGTCCATGTTCAGAACAATATTGCAGTTTCAGACAGTGATTCTGATGAAGATACTGAGTACATGCCCCATAGTGAGGATAGTGGAGAAAATTCTGAAGTTGTGGAGCTTAGGAGGCATGCTAGAAAATTCAAGAAGAAGATGAGAGATACAAAGAGTTGGCTTGCAGGAGATTCATCAGCACCTGTTCCCATTGAACTAATTGCAAATATGGAAGAACAGATAGAGGGAGAGGAGACGGAGTGGGGCTATGATTCATCTGATGAGGATTATTCTTATGATGAAGATTCTGATGGGCAAATGGTTAGGAGGAAGAGCAAGTATCCCAGATACAACAATGACACAGATATTCCACACTTTTCATTAACAATGGTGTTCAGAAGCAAGAATCAGCTTGTGAAGGCATTCAAGAGATATGTAATTGTTACCAAGAGGAGCATTGTGTTCATGAAATCAGAGGCATACAGAGTCAGAGCTAAGTGTGGATGGCATGGGTGCCCTTGGTTGATTTATGGAGCCAAAACCTCAAGAACAAGCAGGTTTCAAATTATTACTTTTAATGATGAGCATGAATGTGCACAAAATAGAGAGAACAGACTTGTGACAGCAAAGGTTATTGCTCAGAGATATGAGCACTTCATTTTAGCTAATCCAATGTGGAAGATTGAGAGCATCAAAGCAACAGTTCTCCAGGATATGTTTGCTGATGTATCAACTTCTAAGTGCAAGAATGCACAGAAGCTAGTCATGGACAAATTAAGAGCTGGAACGAAGAATGAGTACACTAGGTGTTGGTGTCAAAATCGGCGGATCTCGGGTAGGGGGTCCCGAACTGTGCGTCTAGGTGGATGGTAATAGGAGACAAGGGACACGATGTTTTTACACAGGTTCGGGCCCTCTCGATGGAGGTAAAACCCTACTCCTGCTTGACTAATATTGATGATATGGGTAGTACAAGAGTAGATCTACCACAAGATCAGAGAGGCTAAACCCTAGAAGCTAGCCTATGGTATGATTGTTGTCGCCCCTACGGACTAAAACCCTTCGGTTTATATAGACACCGGAGAGGGCTAGGGTTACACAGAGTCGGTTACAATGGGAGGAGATCTACATATCTGTATCGTCAAGCTTGCCTTCCACGCCAAGGAAAGTCCCATCCGGACACGGGACGAAGTCTTCAATCTTGTATCTTCATAGTCCAGGAGTCCGGTCATCCGGACACCCCCTAATCCAGGACTCCCTCAGTAGCCCCTGAACCAGGCTTCAATGACGAGGAGTCCGACGCGCAGATTGTCTTCGGCATTGCAAGGCGGGTTCCTCCTCCGAATACTTCATAGAAGATTTTGAACACAAGGATAGTGTCCGGCTCTACAAAATAAGTTCCACATACCACCGTAGAGAGAATAATCTTTACACAAATCTAATCTGCTGACGTACTCCGCAGCGTGACATCATGCCATGGCCAAACCTTTATTTGAATCGTTTTACTGCCCCACCTCAGCGTGTTTAGCGAGGTGGTTTCCTTGGCACGTCTTGTCGAAGCAGAGATCGTGTCCCCTTATTCCGGGATTCTCATCAATACGGGCGTGGGTAACCCAACCATGCCATTAATTACGGCGCTTGGGAGATAAGCGAGTTTTACCAGGCTGGTGGGGGCACATAGTTTCGTCCGCCCATATAAGAGGATAAGGATCCATCTTTTTCATCTATGCCTTCTTCCTCCTTCGCTTATCCATTTCCGCGCACTCGAGCTCCAGCGCCCAAGTCCGCACTTCCCACCTCAACCTTCTCCAGCCATGTCCGGAGTGGGAGGCAGGTGAATGGCCTCCTCCGCCATGGAGGGGCACATCATAAAGTGGATGAAAGCCGGATACTTGTCCAACGACATTGCGCACCGACTTCCAAACGAGGGGCAGCTCGTCCCCACCCCCAGGCCCCATGAGAGGGTGGTGTTCCTCCCCCATTTCCTCCGCGGACTGAGTTTCCCACTCCACCCATTTGTCCGGGGGCTCATGTTCTACTACGGCCTGGATTTCCACGATCTGGCCCCGAACTTCATCCTCAACATCTCGGCGTTTATCGTTGTGTGCGAGGCCTTCCTCCGCATCAAACCCCACTTCGGCTTATGGCTGAAGACCTTCAATGTCAAGCCGAAGGTAGTGGGCGGCCAGCAAGCAGAGTGCGGAGGTGCCATGGTGGACAAGATGCCTAACGTTATATGGCTCGAGGGCTCCTTCATGGAAACCATCAAAGGGTGGCAATCGGGGTGGTTCTACATCACCGAGCCGCATGACCCTGAATGGGCAGCGGCCCCCGAATTCCAATCTGGCATCCCCACACGGCTCACCTCCTGGAAAGAGAAGGGCCTGTTGTGGGGTAATTCGGGAGAGCTGACCGGACTCCAAACCTGCGTCCAAAACCTTGTGGACAAGAATGTTAAACTCATCAACGTAGTCTGGGTCTTGCTCCTCCGCCGGATCCTCCCGTGTCAACGACGGACTTTTAACTTGTGGGAGTTCGACCCGGCCCAGCACCAAACTTTGACCAGGCTCTTCGACACAACGCACGAAGATGCCTGAAGGGCGCTATTCAAGGGCGCCGAGGTTCCCCCTCCCACTACCGAGGATCGCAGATTCTGCACGAAGTGCCAAGCGAGCGTAGTAAGCTTGTTTTACCCTTTACATGATACTTGTCTTTCATAGTTTGACTCTATGCGGGATCTAAGCTCCCGTTCCTTTGACAGGACTGGCAGAAGACGGCCGGACAGATCGACTGTCCGGCTCCTTTGCCCAAAGGCCCAACCGATGCCCGCTTGGCGAAGCTGCTGGTCCCGGCACCTTACATGGTGCCGGAGAAGAAGGCCAAGAAGAAGGCCACGGGAACTCAAAAGAGTTCCCGGCGCCTGATGGTGTCGGATTCATCGTCCGATGACTCTGAAGCGCACTCCTCCCACGAAGATGAGGATGAGGAAGAAGAGGCCTCTCCCCCTCCAGCGGGGGGAGGAAAGAAAAGGAAGGCCACCCCAACTAGGGGGGTCGGAGGGTCCAAGAAGGGAAGGACCCTTCCTCCGGACTACTCCACCAACGATGATGACGACGATGAGGAGTGGCCATCCAGGGCCAAGCCCCTGGCAAAATCGTAAGTATCCGGATACCAGAATAACTCATGGCATTCCTTTATTGCACAGTATCCTCTGACGCCGAATATAATCATGCAGTCCGCCCAAGGCCCGGCTCGACGCTTCGTCGAGCGGCTCCCTGGATTCGTCGGATGTGAATAGTCTTCCACTCCCGACTGCTACCTCCCCTCGCCCTACGGACGATGCCGAGGTGGAGTCCCAAAAGGGGCCAAGCCAGGAGGAGGTGGTCCTGGAGGCGCCGCAAGGCGACCTCCCGGACTCCAGGCGCAAAGGGGATAAAACCCCAAAGGGCTCTAAGTCCGGCCCTGGGCCGGACACCGCCCCGGAACCTTCAGCGGTTCCGGAGTCCGGCAGGCGGCCCCCTAGTAAGAGGGGCAAGCCTACAACGCCGGTGACCTCCGTCCAACTAGAGGCACCGGATAATTTTCTGGAGGTGCTTAACGGCGCCTCCATCGACGAGGAGCACCGCACTATTATGAGTGCGGTGATCCAGAAGGTTCAGTCCGCCAAGAGCGGGCTGACGGAAGCCTGTGCCAGCCTTCTAACAGGCTTTGAGGTATGTATTTAAGATATGTAAAAATATCACCGCATAGACAGTAGCCCCTGATGCTCAGTTTGGTGTTCGGAAAGAAAAGCCGAACTGAGGATCTAAAAGATATACGCAGGAGTCTAACATAAGTATGTCAATATGGGAATGCAGGCTGCGCTGCTGACCTCTGTCGCACTAACTGCGGAGGTCGATGCATTGAAGCAGAGCCTCGAGCGGTCCGAGAACGAGCTCAGCCTTGCCAAGAAGCAGCTCGAGGACAAGGAAGGTAAGTAATACCTTATGTAAGTATATAAAAAGATCTGGTTGCAAATAATGATAGGACTAACGTGAGTATTACAGGGGCCACAACCGAGGTGGCGACCCTGAAGGAAGCGCTGTCCAAGGCCGAAGACAATGCGGCCGTGGAGCGCACCGAGCGAGAAAAGCAGGAGGCGCGAGTGGCGGAGGTGCGGCAAGAGCTCCACGCTCTCATGAAAAAACACGAGAGTTTGGAGCTTGACTCAAAGACTCGAGAGTCCGAGCTTGCCTTGGCCCTTGAGAGCGCCAAATCTGCCAAGGCCGAAGCCCAAAAATCCCTCCAGGAAATTGAGGCGATGAAGAAGATAGCGGCGGGTAAGGCATTCTTTATGCAAAGCAAGCACGTGAAAGTGAATTAGTTGTTACTTACCTGAGTCCGGAGCTCTCCAGGAGCATTCGCAGATCTGCCCTGCAGTGTGTCCGACGCTGCCGCATTCTACCGAGCCGAGGAAGGGAGCTCGACGGAGAAGGTGTTTTGGTCCTAGTATGTTGAGGCCGGACACCTGGTGCCCTTGAGCAACCAGCTGAAGCAGCTAGTTGAGCTCCATAAGGTAGCCGAACAGGCCATGAAGGGCCTTATAGTCCGTCTATGGCCTGGGGAGGTCATGCCTGGGAGCTACTTTGAGCTGGTGAGGCGGCTGGCGGATGCCTGTCCACGGCTTGAAGTCATCAAGCGCTCCGTATGCATCTAAGGCGTCGGCGGGCCCTTGCCCGTGTTAAAGTACACTGAGGCAAGATGGATGCTGAGAAGCTGGTGACAGATGGGCCATCGGAGGGGAAGGAGCACCACAAGCCCGAGATGTATTATGAGGGCGTCCTGAAGGGTGCCTGCCTTGTGGCGGATGAGTGTTCCAAGGATGTAATTTTTGAGTAAACTCGCTCGTGTTATTCTGTGCGCTGAAAACTTGTTCATATGCGCTAAGCAACGCTTTTTGAATTTAAAATATTACCTTTTGTGCGGCCGTTTATTAAATCTGAGAGATGACGAGTCGTCGGCTTCTACCCCCATGCACGAGTGTTGGGGTGTTCGGGATAAACCTGAGCGCTCTTGTTCCCATTCTTGGGTCCTTCGAGGGAGGCGCTCAGCACAACGAACTAGGCAATCGGACTATAATGCTTTATCACGCTCACTTAGCCATAGAATTCTATAATTTTAAATTTCGGCGAAGCCCCTAGTATTCGGAAGACCGAGTTCGGGGCGCTATCCACGCCTAGGCCGGACAAAGCCAGCTCCTCGCTCTAAGCGCCATAAGTCTTTAGGGACTCTAAACCTCTCGAACAGCGACCAGCTCTCGCCCTATCATGACGGCCAGTTTTAGCTTTCTCTACTGAGGTGCTTAACCCAGCTCAACCGGGGCACAATCGCAGTAGTTCTCCCAGGGCTACCTTAGCCGATATAACGGAACATAAGGTACAAATACATGGGAGCTGGGCAAACCCAACTATTGACCCAAGACATGATTCGGAGCCGATGCATATAATGCTATAAGTTCGGGGTGCCGCACTCGTGAGAGTGTTCGGACTTCTCACACCATATTCTGGGGTACTTAAGCCCCTGGTGTATTGGCCGTACCAAAGTGTACGATTGCATAATGTCATAACTGAACATATTTACATAAAAAATGAATGCAATAATAGACAAGAGCTATGTATTGTTTATTAAAAGGCTGCTGTAAAAGCAGAACGATACAAATAGTGCGATAAGCAAGAGATGCGATTATTTGACATGTCCCCCCCAGGGGCAAGCTGCGAGACTTTATGTAAGACAGGTATTTAGCTCGTTATAGAGACCACCTGGACATTCGACGTAGCTTGCTGCCTCCCTGGCTGTCGCATCGTGTGTTCGACGATTGTACTGCCGGACAGGCCTTCCAGAGAGTGGAGTCCTGAAAGTAAGAAAAACAAAGAATGAAAAAATCGGGAGCCCCTAGTGCGGTTGAGCCGCCTTTTGGGCGTGCCGTGGTTGTGCCCCTCCTCTTATACCCATGGTATTTCCAAAGCGTAATTATGTACGCGTAGTATTGGTCTCGAAATTTTGCGAGGGCTGGGGTTGGGGCCGCACTGCTACGCTTGCTCGGAACATGACAGGCGGTCTTGCTGTAGGTTACTCCGGACGCGCTTGACGGTGTATGGACGTTTAATAGCCGGACTGGAGAATTGCCTGGAGAGGCTACTTTGTACTTCCGCCGCGAGGGCCGCCATATGCTCCTCCTTTTGGAGAGAGCGTTCGGTGTTTCCATTGACCGTAATGACTCCTCGAGGGCCTGGCATCTTGAGCTTGAGGTATGCGGAGTGCGGCACCGCATTGAACT
This sequence comes from Triticum dicoccoides, assembly GCF_002162155.2. Lineage (NCBI taxonomy): Eukaryota > Viridiplantae > Streptophyta > Magnoliopsida > Poales > Poaceae > Triticum > Triticum dicoccoides. The sequence continues at coordinate 788,481,610 of NC_041383.1, forward strand.
TTGCAAATGCGGTTCGTCCGAGCAGTGCGTGATAGCCACTGCGGAACGGGACTATGTCGAAGATTAACTCCTCGCTTCGGAAATTATCCGGGGATCCGAAGACCACTTCGAGTGTAACTGAGCCTGTACAGTTGGCCTCTACACCTGGTATGACGCCTTTAAAGGTCGTCTTTGTGGGTTTGATCCTTGAGGGATCTATGCCCATTTTTCGCACTGTATCTTGATAAAGCAGGTTCAGGCTGCTGCCGCCGTCCATAAGGACTCTAGTGAGGTGAAATCCGTCAATGATTGGGTCTAGAACCAATGCGGCGAATCCGCCATGGCGGATGCTAGTGGGGTGGTCCCTTCGATCAAAAGTGATCGGGCAGGAGGACCACGGGTTGAACTTTGGGGCGACTGACTCCAACGCATATACGCCCCTGAGTGCACGCTTCTGCTCCCTTTTGGGGATGTGGGTTGCGTATATCATGTTCACCGTCCGCACTTGTGGGGGAAAGCCCTTCTGTCCCCTATTGTTTTGCAGCTGGGGCTCCTCCTCGTCATCGCTATGCAGCCCCTTGTCTCTGTTTTCGGCACTTAACTTGCCTGCCTGCTTGAACACCCAACAATCCCTGTTGTTGTGATTGGCTGGTTTTTCGGGGGTGTCGTGTATCTGGCACGAGCGATCGAGTATTCGGTCCAAACTGGACGGGCCCGGAGTATTTCTTTTAAATGGCTTTTTCCGCTGACCGGTTTTAGAGCCTCTAAATCTGGCATTAACTGCTGTATCCTCAGCATTGTCGCCGTTAATGTGGCGCTTGTGCTTGTTGCGATGCGACCTGCCGTTGCTGTCCTTGGTATCCGAATTACCAGGGCTCTTGGTCATGTTATTACTATGAGCTAGCCAGCTGTCTTCTCCCGCGCAAAAGCGGGTCATTAGTGTTGTGAGGGCTGCCATGGATTTCGGCTTTTCCTGTCCTAGGTGCCGGGCAAGCCACTCGTCACGGATGTTATGTTTGAAGGCTGCGAGGGCTTCTGCGTCCAGACAGTCAACTATTTGATTTTTCTTGGTTAGGAACCGTGTCCAGAATTGTCTAGCCGATTCCTCTGGCTGCTGAATTATGTGGCTTAGGTCATCGGCGTCTGGTGGTCGCACATAGGTTCCCTGGAAATTATCGAGGAATGCGGCTTCCAGGTCCTCCCAGCAACCAATTGACTCTGCTGGCAAGCTGTTGAGCCAATGCCGAGCCGGTCCTTTAAGCTTGAGTGGGAGGTATTTGATGGAGTGTAGATCATCACCGCGGGCCATGTGGATATGAAGGAGATAATCCTCAATCCATACCGCAGGATCTGTTGTGCCATCGTATGATTCGATGTTTACGGGTTTAAAACCCTCGGGAATTTGATGACCCATTACTTCATCTGTGAAGCATAGTGGGTGTGCGGCACCTCTGTACTGGGCTATATCACGACGTAGCTCGAATGAGCTATGTCTGCTGTGTTCGGCCCGCCCGGATTTGCCATATCCGGCATGACGGTTACCGTCATGTGCCGTGGGGCGCCCACACGATCCGTAGATTGATCTTGTTTGCCTTGCCTTGTCCTCCAATATATCTCACAGGACTGGCGCATTTCCCCGTGCCTTGGTATTTTTGAGCGACGCCAGGGTGCGGCTTGAGTGGATGGCCGAGAGGCCTCTCTGTCGCGGCCACGAGGTGGCCGGTCGGCCGCGTCGTGCGCTGGTGATGTAGGTTTAGGTGCTTCCTCCTCTAATCGGGGTAGCAGCCTGCGCTTTGGGTAGCTCTTGGAGGGGCGTTCGAGTTCGTACTCTTCAGCCGCAAGGACTTCAGTCCATCTGTCGGCTAGCAAATCATGGTCAGCTCTAAGTTGCTGCTGTTTTTCTTGAGGCTGCTCGCCATGGTCATAAGCCTGCGTTTGAAACGCTCTTATTTGACGGGATCCTCAGGCACGACAAATTCGTCGTCGTCGAAGCTTGCCTCATCTTCGGAGGGAGGCATGTAATTATCGTCCTCTACCTCTTTGTCTGCTGCTCTCTCATGAGGGCTGGCTTCTCCATCCTCATGTGCTGAATCCTGCTGGAGGGGGTTGTCTTCGGCACTGTCCGGGGTGTTATTATCCCCTGTGCCGGAATCGTCATTTTTGCTTTGGCGGGATTTAGAGCGGCGCCGCTGACGCCAGCGCTTAGGCTGCTTCTTGGAGGGGTCATCCTCCGTTGTTCCATCGCCATTCCCTTCTTTTGGGGTGTCCACCATGTATATGTCGTATGACGAGGTGGCCTTCCAGTGCCCTATAGGCGCTGGTTCTTGGTCGTCTCCTGCATCGGCGTCCATACCGTTGATGTCTTCAGAGTCGAAGTCGAGCATGTCGGTTAAATCATCGACAGTAGTGGGTGGTAGGTGGGCTTTGAATTTCTTCGTCGTCCGCATCCCAACCTTGCTAACCATAGTCCGGCCAGGGCTCTCCTGATAAAGAGAGAGACTTTAGTGAATTCAGAATGTCGCCAAAGGGCGAGTGTTGAAAGATGTCCGCGGCGGCGAACTCCATGATCGGCGCCCAATCGGAATCGATCGGCAGGGGCGCGGAAGGTTCGGAGTCCGGAGAGGAGTCCGACACCTTGGAGTCATGAGCTTCGCAAAGGACAAGGCTGGTGTTCGGCTCGATCACCGTAGAGATTGCAGCCCCCGAGGCGGTGTCCAGCCACCCGTCCTTGATTGGCGCAGTCGGCTCCAAGCTAAAGGTCGGAGCGGACACTGATGCGGCCTCCTGGGCACTGTTCGGCGGCAGAGCTAGATCATGCCCATCATGACAGTGCGGCGCGGTCGGCTGTAGCTCGAATCCGTCGAAGATCAAGTCTCCGCGGACGTCAGCCGTGTAGTTCAAACTTCCAAATCTGACCTGATGGCCAGGGGCGTAGCTTTCGATCTGCTCCAGATGGCCAAGAGAATTGGCCCGCAGTGCAAAGCCGCCGAATACGAAGATCTGTCCGGGGAGAAAAGTCTCACCCTGGACCGCATCATTGCTGATGATCGAAGGAGCCATCGGGCCTAAAGACAACGACACAGAGGAAATCTCAATGAAAGCACCAATGTCGGTGTCAAAACCAGCGGATCTCGGGTAGGGGGTCCCGAACTATGCGTCTAGGCGGATGGTAATAGGAGACAAGGGACACGATGTTTTTACCCAGGTTCGGGCCCTCTCGATGGAGGTAAAACCCTACTCCTTCTTGATTAATATTGATGATATGGGTAGTACAAAAGTAGATCTACCACGAGATCAGAGAGGCTAAACCCTAGAAGCTAGCCTATGGTATGATTGTTGTCGCCCCTACGGACTAAAACCCTCCGGTTTATATAGACACCGGAGAGGGCTAGGGTTACACAGAGTCGGTTACAATGGGAGGAGATCTACATATCCGTATCGCCAAGCTTGCCTTCCATGCCAAGGAAAGTCCCATCCGGACACGGGACGAAGTCTTCAATCTTGTATCTTCATAGTCCAGGAATCCGGCCAAAGGTTATAGTCCGGCCATCCGGACACCCCCTAATCCAGGACTCCCTCACTAGGGTTTTTGATTACCAACTGGAGCTGCTCAGAAGTAATCCAGGAAGCACTGTTGCAGTTTGTTTGGATCCTACAAACATGGAAGAAAACATATTTCAAAGCTTTTATGTGTGCTTTAATGCACTGAAGTTAGGGTTCAAGGCTGGCTGCAGGAAAGTAATAGGATTAGATGGATGTTTTTTCAAAGGGGCTGTGAAAGGAGAGCTGTTGTGTGCTATTGGTAGAGATGCCAACAATCAAATGTATCCACTAGCATGGGCTGTTGTTGAGAAGGAAACAAATGAAAGCAGGAAGTGGTTTATTGGCTTGCTTATTAAAGATCTTGACATTAATAACAATGGAGTTGGATGGGTGTTCATTTCAGATCAGCAGAAGGGACTGATTAATGCTATGCAGGACTATCTGCCAAATGCAGAGCACAGAATTTGTGCTAGGCATATCTATGCCAACTGGAGAAAGAAGCATAGGGCACATGAGTGGCAGAAGAAGTTCTGGGCAGTTGCCAAAGCAGCAAACAAGCAAGACTTCAACTACTACAAAGCAAAGCTAGCCCAAGAAACACCAGATGGTGCAAAAGATATGATGAGAACAGAGCCAGTACATTGGGCAAGGGCATTTTTTCCAGTGGGTTCCAACTGTGAATCAGTTGACAATAATCTTTGTGAATCTTTTAATCATGCAATTGTTGAAGCAAGGTTTTATCCAATAATTTCAATGCAAGAAAAAATTAGGAAACAAATACTTGTTAGAATTCAGGAACAAAGGGCCAAAGGTCAGAAGTTTCATGGAAAAATATGCCCCAGTGCTTTTAAGAAGTTGAAGAGTAGCATAGCAAGGACACAGTTCATGGAAGTACTTTGGAATGGCAAAGATGGATTTGAAGTCAAACTTCTCACTGGGAGAAAAAGGCAGTACACAGTGAGTCTTGACAATTGGACATGCTCATGTGGCTACTTCCAGCTGGCAGGTCTTCCTTGTTCTCATGCAATAACAACTATCTTCAAATGTGGCAAAAAAGTGGAAGATTTGATTTCTCCCTGTTATTTTGTTGAAGTATTCAACAAAATTTATGAACACTGTTTGGAACCTGTAGAAGGTGAAGAAATGTGGCCAGTTTCTGACAAACCTAGGCCTCAAGCCCCAGCATATGCAACCATACCAGACAACATGCCAGGCAGGCCTAAGAATAATGATAGGAGGAGGGAAGAAACAAAGAAACCTAAGCCTAGCAAAAAAATGACCAAGCATGGCACTGTAATTATTTGCTCAATCTGTGGGACTGCTAGACATAACAAGACAGCTTGCAAGCAAAATCCAGAGAGAGGCAAGAAGAAGAATGCCCATCTTAAGAAGACTAGCAAAAAAGGGACACAACAAAGGTAAATTTCATTGATTTACATGAGTTTACTATTTTCTCTTGAATTTTACTAAATTAACATGAATTTAACAATTATAGTGAGTTTACATGAGTATTACTTACTTCTTTTGAATTTTACTAGGCTGGTCCATCTTCACAACCTTCTCAACCAGCAACTATGGCAGCACCAATGTCTACTCCAAGATCATCTCCATCTATGGCAGCTACTGCACAACCTGCAACAGGAACTGCCCCAAGATCATTTGGAGCTGTGCCAAATACTACAGCTTCAAGGTTTAAACCTCCCAGGAAGTCATCAGTAGATGCACAAGCTGGATCATCTACTGGAAATAAAAGAAGAAAGAGGGCTCCTGCATCTTCACTGCCCAGCTACCAATACTTCACTGCAAGTGGCAACTAGTTACATATTTGTGTTGATCATGTACTGAACTATGTCCTTTTGGTTATCATGTACTGAACTATGTGCTTTTGGTGATCCTCTGATGAAGTATGTCGTTTTGGTGAACTGGGATGTTGTAAACTGAGATGCTATCAACTGAAATGCAGTCAAATTTCAAGCAATGTTTGCTTTATGTGCACTGTATTTGCATTTTGTTTCTTACAAATCAATTACTGTCATTTTGCTATGCAAATGCCAGCAGAAATGCAATCAAATTTCAAGCAATGTTTGCTATATATATGCACATTCTGCTATGCAAATGCAAATACCAACAGAGATGTTGTCAAAATGCAAGCAATGTTCATAGCAGAGTTCTCATTCTGCTAGTTTCATTTTCATTTTGCTATGCAAATGCCAGCAGAAATGCTGTCAAAATGCAAGCAATGTTCACAGCAGAGTTCTCATACTGTCAACTTGCTCATTTTCATAGAATTGATACAAAATAGCTACTGCAACTTCCATTAAAAACTGACATTTTCATTAACTGACAGATCATAGTCTCATTGATAACAAACCGCTCCCGGATCACAAATAATAGCATTACAAACCATTGCATACATGTTCATTGCACTTGCACTTTTTCCTACCAAAAGAACTCACACTAACTGCTAACCTCACATTCAGAACACTAGCACTTTCCCTAGGAAAACACCTACCACAAAGACAGTGAAAACCATCACCACATTCATATATTTGCCTTTCATTGCTTCTAGTTCTGCATTCTTCTCCTTTAACTGAACCTGCAGAGACAAAACCACATTCTGTAATGCTGCTTCATGACCAGACACAGGCACATTTGGAATTCCATCTTCAGCCTCAGCCACAAATCTCTGACCCTTTAGCCTCCACACCTCGTCTCTCAAATCTCCAATCAAGTCGCTAAAAAACGTGGGCAAAGGATCATCATGCCATTCCACATAGCCACATCCACCATGCTATTCAACAGAAAAAGAAATCAATCACAAACTAAGAGCAACAAAAGAGCAGCAGAAACACAGAAAATGGGGCTCACCATTGCATCCACACAGGCGTAGTACCTCCTGCCGGGGTTTTGGCGGCTCCACGAGATCCATCTTGGCGCCTTGCGCGGCTGTCTGCAATGGCACATCTTCGGCGGCTCGTACGCCATTGGGCTCTCCCTGGAAGCTACAGGAGACCTCGAGTCCGTCTCCCTCCTTCCACTGGCGCGGCGGAATCCGGGAGCGGAAGAAGCCCCTAAACTCCACGACATCGCGCCGCTCTTGTCCCTACCGCCGTCGTGCTCTACTCCCCGTCGCCCTGCCGCCGCCGTGCTCTGTGCCTCGTCGCCCCTGCCGCCGCTAACCCTAGCACCTCTCTGCCCAAATTCCCCAATCCTTAAAACAAAAACGACCACACCACCAGTCAACACTTTCACTGGCTGGCCCACAAGTCAGGTCAACAATCCCGGTTGACTACTGCCATGTCACCGTTTTTAGCCTAAAACACTGTCAGGGTTCATTTTGGACCGGGATTAGTGAGTTGGGTGTGCTGATTTTCGGGATTTAAAATTCAGGGTTCGATTTAGCTAACGGCTACGGGTTCAGGGTTTATTTTGGACTTTTTCCGCTAATATCCCACGAGAACCACGCACGTGCAAGGGGTGGACGTGGAGATACTATGTATCGCGGGAGAAACGGATAAGGGATCCAACGGCATAGCACGCGGCGGACGCGCGCTAAAAATCAGCCGGGTGAAACTAATCGTTTCCCTTACAATTATGTAGTACTAATCATTCCAAGAATAGAGGCCTAGGAGAGCACCAATGTTTCGGACCCCGTCTGGCCGGGTCATGGATCCGGCATGATCGTATCTAAATGTTTCGCCTTGGTCAACATTTGGTTCTGTGTGTGTTGTCCAACCGGAGGCTATGACGGCCACTGGTTCGATGTGCCACTTTATTTGGTCAAAAATGTTTGTCGAGTTTCAAAATTATGAATTGAAAATTGTTCTAAATTTCCAAACTCTGTAGGTATGTTGGTTTTTAGTGCGTCCGAGCTTTGGGGGTCGCCGGTGGGTCTAACATTAAGCGGATATTTTGCATGTTCATGTTGTTTGGGCTCGTTCACAAGCTCTAGTGGCGGCCGTGCATGGTGTTGTTTGTGTTACGCCTCGGTATGTGGCTACAAAGGAACACGCGTAACCATCACCGGCTGTCACCAAACGACCGAAGCTTCTCCATCTCTTATCGATGCAACCAAATTTTAGTCCCACATTGCCGGTCAAGGCGGACACCGCCCGGCTTAAATAGGTGCACCAGCGGATGGCGGCAAGCTTGATCATATACGTTGATACCTCTACTATAATGACAGTAGATTTTTATTTTGTTTTGATGCATGGACACATAGTGATTAAAAAAAGCCGACACCAATGTTCCCTATGTGATGGAGATAGGCCCTGACCATGAATCGTCTATATGATAAAGATAGAAGATTCATAGTAAGAGTTCATATCCATAACAAAGGATGCAATGGTGTCAGAAACTTATTCCTTCTGGACGACTTGGATATTTAAGTTGGTCGACTAGCTCATCAGTCGACGAGGTGGGACTAATAAAGGTGAGTATGAGCAATTTTCGGTGCCCAGCCTGCCCAAAACAGACATGATGATCGACGTGCATGGCCCTGCATATAACAGATGTTCTGAAAATAGAATAAGTGGTTGTAAATTGAAAAATTTGAGGCACGTCCAGTCACTGTTCGCGGGCGCGTCAGCGGGCGTTTGAAGGTCCAAGTTTGTAACCTCCCACAGTAGATGCTCTTAGGTAGCTAACCACGCATGAGAGGTACTTGTCGTGATGCCAAGGACCAGACAACCTCTCGATTAGTGGAGTCTGATTTCGTCGATCTACTACAAATCTACGAGGGATCAACCTCACTTCATGGTACTATTAGTACTACTCCCTCCGTTTCAAAATAGATGATCCAACTTTATACTAACTTTAGTACAAAGTTAGTATAAAGTTGGGTCATCTATTTTGAAACGAATGGAGTAGAAGTTAAGCACCTAAACAAGGACAGCACGGCTGAGTTGTTTAAAATGATACTACGTCAGAGGCGACTTAGTGCAGGACAGAGCAGTTGCACGCACACGACAACCGAAGCGGCCAAACCATTTTCCGGGAGCCAGCATTGGGCACGAGAGGTACATAACGTAACTACTAGTAGTAGATCATCATAGGTTCTGACCGGAGGGCTAGCAAAACTATACGTGCAACAGCAAGCAGAACGGAGCTTCACTTCCAGCAGCAGCAGCATCGAGTTCAATCAACGATGGCCGAAGACGACGACAAGCAGCTTCCACAAAATCATAATGGTGGTCATCAGTCAGTCCAGCAGACATGTCATATGGTGCCTTCCGAATGGTTCCTCAGAGTAAAAAAGACAGGAGAGAGTACCTCAGAGCTGCCGAGCCTCTCCAGGATCCGATTCGTCTGCGAAAAGTGCCTGTTCAAGACAGACACACAAACAGGACAAATCATAATGTGGGATATTTAGCAGCGTGCAGAACCACCACTAGGGGAAACAGGATTTGACTTGCTCGGATCAGCAGGCCCCATGAACAAACAGGGCATCAGATACCGCCATCGCCGGCGAGCCCGAGTAGACGAAAGAAAGGATGGGTGCCCCAACGGCTCTCGTGCGACTGGGCGACCAGGGAGGCGATTCCGCGGGCGCCGGCGGGGGGGTCCCCGTGGGGCCGGAGGAGGGATGGACGGCGGTCCGCCCGGCGGCGGGGCGCGCCCGGTGCTGCGTCTCGCCCGGCGGGAGGCCCCCTGACCCGTTCCCCTCTGGTAGCCGGTTTTGGGCGTTGGGGGGTGGCGACTCCGACGACGAAGAGGAGGAGGAGCCCGTTCAGGTAAGTGGACAGGTGAGTGTTGGTGATGAGCCGAGGCCGTCGTCGACGTGCTCGGTGGGTGACTTTGTCGCCCGTGCGGAGGAGCTGGGGGGCTCTTTCGTGGCCGGTCGCCGGCGCGCGTTCGCCCCTGGTGGGCGTGGCGGACGCTGCCTAGCGCCGCGGATCTGGCGACCGCCGAGGGGTGTGGATGCGGGCCCTGAGGGCCGCTCGTGTGCCCTGCCGGAGGAGGGACGCCAGGAGTTGGCGCTGGCTGTGCCGCTTTCGGGCTCGGCTTGCTCGCCGGAGTCGACAGGGGTCGACGACGGCGGCGGGGCGGATCCCGCAAGGGCGTTGCGGTCCATGGCTAGGGTTTCGGTGCCGCCGCCACCCGGGCCGGCCCCCTTGCTGGGCCTTTCGGACTGGCCCAGTCTGCCAATGCGTGGGCTGGGGGGCCCATTGGCCGACCCAGCTTCGTCCGTGCCAGAGGGGACGCAGGGGCGCTCCTCGGTGCTTGGGCCTGGGCCGCCTGGCCCGGTTGCTTTGCGCCCGCAAGTGACTAGGCCCGAGCCCACCGCGCTGGTGGAGGTGTGGCCGCCTGCGCCTATAAATAGGTGGTTGTGGCTGCCGAAGGGTGCCCTAGATCTGTCGCTAGGGTTTCCTGCATCCCTCTCGCAGGTGTGGCGATTCGGGCACCTCGCGCGCTGTCTGCGTCGCTCCCCTCCTCCCCCCACTCACTTGCTTGTTTGCAACCGCGGTGCGGATGGGATCCCACGGCGTGGAGAAGCCACCGATGTCGCCCCTGATCCCGGCGGCCGAGCGTCAATGCGAGCAAGATCTGCGGGCGAAGGCGCTTTCCAAGGTGCCGGCGCCTCAGGCGGCGGAGGGGGGGTGGGGGCCGCCGCCTCCTTGGTGGCTCGCGGAGCAAGAGCGGAAGAAGATGGAGGAACGCGAGCGCAAAAAGAAGAAGAAAGAGGAATATCGGCACCGGGGGCTGGAGCAGAAGAATGAGCTCAAGAGGAAGGAATCCCTTCTTCCTTCGAGCGGCGAGCGGGCTGGGGATCCACTTGCCAAGAAGCAGAAGCGGAAGGGGGCTGGCCCGGTGTTGCTGCCGTTGGCGGCCGGGCCGTCGGCGTCGAAGGGGTCGGTGATGCCCCGATCCCAGTGGAGGAGTCCGACGGGCCAGAGTGCTTCAAGTGTGGTCGGGTGGGCCACTACCAGAACATGTGTCTCTTCAAGCCCCTGTGTGTCGTCTGCCATGAGGAGGGACACGCGTCGGCGCACTGCCCCACCCGCGGGCGGCCATTGCTGCTGCAGATCATGGGCAACGCCATTCCCGGCGAGGGCTTTTTCTGCCTCCCCTACATGGAGACGGAGGGCGAGGAGAGCCGGGCCCCGGTGGTGGCGGATGCGGCGTTCATCTCGGCGGCGCCTGGCAAGCTATCGATTCCCATCTTGGAGGCAGAGCTTCCTCACCTCTTCGAAGAGGAATGGGATTGGAAGGTGTCGGCCGTCGGTGAGGACACGTTCTCTGTTGTCTTCCCCAACAAGGCCATGTTGCGGATGGCGACGCGAAGCGGCAAACTCTATCTTTCCCTCAACGACATCATGGCGGATATCAAAGAAGCGACGCAGGAAGCACCCATGGCCGAACTCATGCCGGATGTGTGGGTTAAGCTCTGGGGAGTGCCACCCAAGCACTGTCGCGTGTACCGTCTCATGGCAGGGACTGTGATGATCGGGCGCCCGATGGAGGTGGACAAGGCGTCGCTGGCGGGGCTGGGTCCAGTGCGGATGCGTTTTGTGTGCAGATCCCCGGCTAAGCTCAAAGGCTACGTCCAGGTGTGGTTCAACAGTGAGAGCTTCACCTTCCGCCTGGAGGCGGAGTCGGGTGGCAATCAGGGTGATGCCCCCCCTCCCCACCCCCCGGCAACCATGGATAAGGGGCCGGATGACATGGACAAGGACAAGGACAAGGATACGAGTATGGGTGACGACTCCATCGACACCGCGTCCTGGGATAAGCTGGGCCTCAAGGACAAGGCTTCCGACGCAGTGGCCCCGGATTCGGGGGCCGCAAAGGATCTGGAGGAGCGCCAAGTGGGCGTGGGCAGCAACGAGACGGGCTTCAATCAATATGGCTCCAACATGTCCCTCGGCCTCGACCTCGACAAGGGCATTTCGGCTTCGTGCGATTCGGAGGGCCGCTCCATGCTCGTCTCCCCGGTGGCTGCGGATGTGGGTGGGCAGCGCGCTGTCGCGCCGCGTTCCCCCATGTCTGTGCGCGGCCCTGGTAGCGGCGGGGTGCGGCTCCACAAGAAGCCGGCGGGCCGCAAGACTCCTCTGGTGACGCCGGTGAGCCCACCATCAGTCCGTGCGGGCACGCCTGCCTCGCACCGGCCGGTGGTGATGGCGCTGGCCTCCCCGGAGGGTCCGGTCGGTGGGCCTTCGCCGATGGCTCCCCCTCCTCCTTCGGACGCGCTGCGGGCGGAGGTGACCAAGGCGGCGCCCATCTCCACGGCCAAACGCTCCAAGGCGGTGGTGGCGACCCCGGTGGCTCAAGAGCGGGTGAGTGCTCGATCGAAGGGCGCCAAGGGCACCCTCCCTGCTCTTCAGCACGCTCAGCTTTTGGTGGCTCAGAAGAACATGGAGATCGAAGGTAACCCCATACCCCGTTTTATGATTTTGGATGCATATTCACATGAGCGCCTCGGGGGTATTTTAGCGGATGGTGGGGTAGATTTGTCTGATGAGGGGGAGGCGCGTGAGCTCCTATCTCTCATCCGGGCTAAAGAAATTGCGCAAGCCGCGCTGGCCCAAGCAGCGGCGGCCCGCGTTGCGCCGGTAGCAGAAGAAGCAGGGGCCTCTCTGTTGCCTGTTGCGCGGCCCGATCGGGTGGACACAGCAGCAGGGGCTGCACCGTCCCCCTCAGTCCGTGGTCCTGTCAAGACACGGCGAGTGGCCAAAGCGGTTACCGTTCGCGGTATCCACCTCTGCAATCGCATAATCTAATGCGTTTCATTTTCTGGAACATCCGAGGCTTCGGCCACGTTGGGAGGCGGACCCAGCTAAAAGAATTCATCCGCGTTGAGGATATCGACGTCGTTGGCTTGCAGGAAACCATTAAAACTGAATTCTCTCATCGAGACCTGCTAGCCATCGATCCCCTCGAATGCTTCGTATGGCACTGGGTGCCTGCGGTGGGTCACTCGGGGGGCCTACTTCTTGGGGTCAGCCTGGTTTGCTGCGAGGTGGTAGCATGCTGGTCGTTTCTTCGTGTCGGCACACGTTCGCCATCGCGCAACCCTCCGCGAGTGGGAGGTTATCGTCGTGTATGGCCTGGCTAACCACCCGCTTTCTCAGGAGTTCTTGGGGGAACTACAGGAGAAGGTTGCGGCCTTAGGTGTGCGCAACTTGCCGCTGATCGTCGGTGGGGATTTCAATTTAATCCATTCGGGAGCGGACAAGAACAACGGGATCATTAACTGGACAAGGGTGTCCATGTTTAATAACGCGATAGCATCTATGGCCCTTAGGGAAGTGGCCCGCGTGGGCGCACGATACACTTGGACAAATAAGCAGCTGACACCAGTTCGTTCTATGCTTGACCGAGTGTTCATGTCCGCGGAGTGGGAAATGTTGTTTCCCATGTGCTCTCTACACGCTGAAACGAGGATCGGGTCGGATCACGTCCCTCTGATCCTTTCCTCGGGGGAGGATAGGTTAAAACGAAGCCCCCGGTTTTCCTTCGAGACTGCGTGGTTTGAGCACCCGGATTTCGAGCAACTCTTCCTCTCCAAATGGGAGACCTGTGTTGCACGGATCGGGCACACGCGAGGGCCCATGGAATTCTGGATTGCCGCAGGGGCGGGGATGCGTGCGGCTCTAAAAGGCTGGGGGGGCAACCAGGGTCGTGAGGATAAGCTGCTACGTGCGCGTTTGGTCGCGGACCTCGCCCGTATGGATGCAGTTGCGGACTCTCAGGTCTTTTCAGAACAAGACTGGGCCCAGCGCTACGCTGTAGAGGCCCAAGTCGAGGCCCTCTTTCGGGCTGAGGAGTATTGGCGTAGGCGCGGTGGAATCAAGTGGACGCTCAAGGGAGACGCGAATACACAATATTTCCATGCCTATGCTAACGGTCGGCGCCGTAAATGCGCCATCCTAAGACTGCAATCTGAGCAGGGGATCCTTTTGCGTCAACAGGATATTGTTTGACATATTTACGACTTTTACATCCAGTTGATGGGCACCAGGGAGGAGGCCCGGGCTCGGCTGCGGTCAGATGTTTGGGATCCCGCACTGCGGGTCACGGACGAGGAGAATGAAGGCTTGGGCCTCGCCTTTCTTCCCCAGGAGATCGACCAGGCCATCCTTGGGATGAAATCTGACACCGCCCCGGGACCGGATGGGTGGCCGGTGGCGATGTTCAAAAGGTTTTGGCAAGTTCTCAAAGGCCCTATTTTCGAAGTTTGTAACGGGTTTATGCGTGGTACAGTAGACATCCCCCGCCTTAACTTTAGGGTTCTTTCTCTTATCCCCAAAGTCCAGGGCGCGGACAACATTAGACTCTTTCGCCCAATAGCACTTATCAGTGTCCCGTTTAAGATTTGTTCTAAAGCTTATTCTACGCGCTTATCTCCGGTAGCTCATCGTATTATTAGTAGGAATCAGTCGGCTTTTATACGTGGTCGCAACATTTTGGAGGGACCGCTGGCCCTCCAAGAAATCGTTCACTCGCTCAAACGCACTCGCCAGCCGGCGATTCTTTTAAAATTAGATTTTGAGAAGGCGTATGATCGAGTGAACTGGGAGTTCCTCCGACAAACCCTTTTGGATCGAGGATTTTCGTCGGTTTGGGTCCACCGTATGATGCAATTGGTCTCGGTAGGCCAAACGGCAATCACGGTCAACGGAGAAGTAGGGAACTTCTTCCGCAACAAGCGTGGGCTGCGTCAAGGGGAACCGGCCTCACCGTTGCTTTTCAACTTTGTGGCGGACGCCCTGGGCGCCATGCTAGACAAAGCTCGCGCAGCTGGCCACATTAGGGGAGTGGTCGGTAACCTGATCCCAGGAGGTGTGTCACACTTGCAGTATGCGGATGACACTCTTCTCCTTTTTGAACCGGGCGCCCGCAGTATTGCAACGGTTAAGGCCATCTTGCTGTGTTTTGAGCTCATGTCCAGGCTAAAAATTAACTTCCAAAAGTGTGAAGTGGTGTACATAGGGATGGACGCGGCCGAAAGTGAACGGGTTGCCAACTTGCTTAATTGCAAACTTGGGAAGTTTCCATTTACCTACCTCGGCCTCCCAATCGCAAAGAAGAAATGCACGATTGCCGATTGGGAACCTCTCACCACTAAGGTGGCGGACCGGGTATGTCCGTGGAGAGGTCGATTTATGTCTTCAGGGGCAAGACTAATCCTAACCAACTCCAGCCTCTCATCCCTACCAATGTTTGCCATGGGTATGTTCTTGTTGGCTGATGGGGTCCACACGAAAATGGATACCCCGCGGGCACGTTTCTTTTGGGAAGGAGCGGACCCTAAACGGAAGTACCACATGGTTAAGTGGCAAGCTGTTTGCAGACCTAAAGCCCGGGGGGCCTCGGGGTCATCAACTCTAAGTTGATGAACATAGCGCTTATGTGTAAGTGGATCTGGAAGTTGTCCCAGGGAGGGACCGGCCTCTGGATTGATCTCCTTCATGCCAAGTATTTCCCACAAGGGAATTTCTTTGAGGCAACACCGCAGGGGTCCCCATTCTGGACCTCCATCCAAGCCCTCAAACCTTACTTCGCCAGGGGTGCGAGGTTCACGGTTAACAACGGCCGCTCCACGCGCTTTTGGCACGACATTTGGACAGGCCAGCAGCCTCTTTGGTCAGAGTTCACCCATCTCTATTCCATTGCGGTTGAGCCCAACCAATTGGTTGCTTCGGCCCTTAGTGCCACTCCGCCCCCTATTCACTTCAGAAGGGAGCTTGTGGGACCGGAGCTGGAAGATTGGGATCGCCTTGGGGCTCTGTTAGCAAATGTGCGACTGTCGGAATCCGCAGACGTGGTCTCTTAGAGACTTTCGGGTTCCGGCAAGTTCACTGTCAAGTCCCTATATCGTGAGTTATGTCGCGGCCATGCGCCTATGGCAGCCACGGGGCTTTGGAAGGCGCGAATCCCACTAAAGATTAAGGTCTTCCTATGGCAACTATGCCAAGATCGCCTTCCTACCTCTATCAATATAGCTAAGCGCAATGGCCCCGCTTCCGGCCCTTGCGCTTTGTGTGCTGACGTGGAAGATGCTGACCACGCGTTCTTCCGATGTCCTTTGGCACGCTTTGCTTGGAGTGCGGTCCGTGAGGCCGCTGGGGTGGATTGGGATCCACGCTCACGCTCTGAGCTCGTGTCTCTTATCCTCGATCCAGGGCTCTCTGCGTCGGATCATGTGGACGTGTGCCTCGGCCATGTTATGGGCCTTATGGAACATTCGTAACAAGCTTACTATTGAGGGAGTGTTTCCCTCTCACCCCGCTGATATTATATTCAAATGCATCTTATTCTTGCAGCAGTGGGCGCCGCTGGGAAGGCAACAGGACTCTGATCTTCATCGACATGCTATCGCTCGACTTCGCTTCGTCTACTCTGCGTCCCGAGCTCCGTCTCCTTCGTCTGCTGCCTCATAGGGATGGGCAGTCCTTTTGGTGTTGTTTCCCCCCGAGCCTGCGTGCTCGTTAGTTTGGCTGGTTAAGCCATGTACTGCACTTTATCTCGCCGTCGTGACCATTGTGGCATGCCTTAGAACATGGTGACCGCCGTTTGTTTGGATGTTTCGTTTATGTGCGCTGCCGATGTTGAGGGTTTTATTAATTTAAAGCCGGACGTCCCTGACGTCTTTGTTCTAAAAAAATACCGCCATCTAATCCATCTTCCGTATTATGCAGAGCCATTAACAGCAGTGAGTGAAAAGGCGAAGGTGATATCGAGTTGGGAAACTTTAAGACAGTACACTGGCAGGCGAAAGAAAGCGACGGGAGTTCATGGGCGTGGACGGACAGTAGCATTAGATAATGGTGCAGGTAGAGTTAAAGGTTTGTTCGCTCACAGGATAAAATCATTATAACCCACTGGCCATTGCTAGAGAACTTGTACGGTGACACAGATGCGAGCCATTAGTGGGGTTTCGTACTGCCTAGCCTCACTCAAACAAGTGGTGATAAATATCATATAGCAATTCAATATTGTCAGTGGTAATCGTCCTTTGTATTCTTGTTCCACTCGAGTCACCCCGGATCAGACGATGATGGTGTTCGTAGTATCGCTTTCTCTCCTGGGGGCAACGTTATGGAGCAAGTGACGGCTGGAGGGGACAAGAGGAGGAGCGGTGTTGCATCTACCGTGAGGCCGACGGCGGATCATGGTGGCATGGCGCTGCGGAGTCTTGGCAACGGACGTGTGCCGGATGATGGAGTTGTCAGACGCCGTGGTGGCGTCGACGGTAGGCCTGACAAGGTTGGTGCGTCAGTATCTGCTCAGGAGATGGATCAGTGGTTGACGGTGGCAGCGGCCTCTGAGAGTTCGCCAGACCGGTGTGTGACCTAGTCCCGGCCTTGACTTGGTTGGGGCTTCCGGCTTTAGACGTTAGGTTTTGGTGCGATGTCTGTTTGGTATTAGGCTTGGACATTTGACACCCCTTCATCAACGGGATAGAAGTAGCGACAAGTATGTTGCCAAGATGGTGGCTTCAGGCATATTGATGTATTACTTTGCAAGATTTCTGTGAATAATTAATAAACTGACTGCATGCATCGCCCAGATGCAGAGGTCGGGGGGTATATCATCCTTTTCTAAGAAAAATCTTTCAATCCTTTTCAATATTTTTAGCTTTGATGGATGGAGTTGAGGTTTTATTTATACCCAGGAAAAAGGCATTGAACAAGATTTACTAAAACGTAAAATGAAAACAAACCTGCATCCAGAAAAACTTCTGTTTTCAGACATGCCTGAGAACGAGCAGATTTTAGAATGTGATGTTTTGTTTCGTCAAAAGATTGGTGGATCAAAATGTCTGAAAGCAACATTGCAAATGGTAGTGTGATTGCTTCGATCACCATGCTCATGTGTGGGATCATTTGGAATGAGAGGAATGCAATTACGACACAAATCCGCCACAATGATGATTCTCATGGAGGAGATTAAAAAAGAATCAAGACTTTGGGTCATCGCGGGTGCAAAGCGTTTGGGTCAACTAATGTCGGGAGAGTAGTGGCCTTTCTTTTACTCGCTTTGGCACTTTGAGTCCTATTGTAACCACTATATTTTCCCCTTAATTAATGGATATCAGATACGAATAGGTAGGATTCGTACGTCCGAAGGCTATGTGCGAGGCAGAGGCGAGGCAAGGGGACCTGTAGATCCAATCCAAGCGGCGGCGGCGGCGGCGATCCAATCCAAGTTACCCTTACGTCCGCCGCCGTCTTCCTCGTCCCCCTTGTGTCGCCCCCGTGGGCGACCCAGGGGGGTCCCTAGCCGCCGTCCTCTCGGCCCTCTTCCGCCTCCGCCTATCCTCGCCGCCGTCCGTAGCGCCGCCGGGCAAAGCTTGGCCGGCTGGGCGGCGGGGGGGCGTCTCTTCCCCTTGTCCATCGCAGCTGGCGCGGAGCAGCCAGATCGGACGGGGCGCCGGGCTAGCGTGGGGTCGGCCGGCACGGCAGGTGGGTTTCTTGGCGACGTTGTGCGCTGCACGGCGGCAGTGTTGGCCTGCTCGCGGCGTGGTGACGACTGCATGCTGGGCAAGATCGGTGGTCGTGGACGCCGCCGGGTTCAAATCGGATCCATCTGGGTCTTGGGCTTGAACGCCGGTGGCCGCCACGGGGTGGTGGTGGTCGTCGCTGACCATGCTGGATCGCTGGATTCGGCACCTGGAGATCTATGATGGATACTTCTCGATCCTCCTTCATGATGGGTTGAGCCCCATGACTCTCGCATCTCTGCAGGTTTCGGTTCGTGGTCCGTTGCCGGATCCGGAGTCGACGGAGGTTTGGTGGTATAGGATGGGGACCGGAGGAAACTTTCGCCTTGCTCGATCCGGCATCGGTGGCGTCTCTCGACGTTGTTACCCTCCGTGGAGGTGATGTCGAGGTCTCTCCTATCCACCTCCGCACTCCTCCCGGATGAAAGTCCATAATTCAGTCTGGGTTGGGCGGCCGCGGCGTCCTTCACGTCGTACCCTCCATGGAGGCGCCGTCTTGGGAGGTTCTGCTGTTCGGCGGAGAGATGTTGTGGGTGACTCCGCGTAGCTCCAGCAACGTCGACGGTCTGGAGGTTGCCAAGAGGTGCGACGTTGTTTCTACCGCGTCGATGACGACGATTATTGGCGGCATGGTGCAGCTGGATATCGACGACAAATGCGGCTGGATGGACGAGCGCAGGACGGTGGCGCTGTCTGGCACCATGGTGGCGTCGACAGCTGACCCGACAAGGTCTTTGCGTTGGTACTTGCTCTGAAGATGGTTAGGTGGATGACGGCGGCGGTAGCCTCGGTGAGTGCGCTGGACCGGTGTGTGACCCATTCCCGGTATGTGGCTGGGATGGGCATCCGGCATTAGATGTTAGGTTTTGGTGCGATGTCTGTTTGGTATTAGGCTCGGACATTCGACACCCCTGCATCAAGGGGATAGGAGTAGCGACAGATGTCGCCGAGTTGGTGACTTCAGGCTTACTGATGTAATGCTTTGTAAGGTTTCTGAGAATAATTAATAAATGGCTACATGCATCGTTCAGATGCAAAGGCCGGAGGAATCCTCATTCTCTAAAATTAATGGATAAGGAAAAGCTTATGCCTCAGTTTAAAAAAAACTACCAGTCCTTACAATCACGAAACTCCCTAGGAATAGAGATCTAGGTGAGCTCCAATGTATTAGACCCCGTATGCAAAGAGTGGTTGGGTCATGGATCCCATATGACAGTATCGAAATGTCCCGCCTTAGTCAAAATTAAGTTTTGGCCTTAGTTCAAAACTGTGATACGTATTTTAGATAGGAGGGAGTATAGTTGTCCAGCCACTATTTGGCTGTATAGGTAAGGAGGTTACCACGGCTGCTGGTTCGATGTGCCGCTTTATTTGGTCAAAAAATGTTTGTGCATTTAAAACATTATGAATTTAAAGTTGTTTTAACATTTCAAGCTCCCTGAGAATGTTGGTTCTTAGTACGT
>NC_041383.1:788501292-788526692 GCF_002162155.2 Triticum dicoccoides
CCATGATTAAGCGGGTATTTTACATGTTTAGGTTGTTTGGGCCTCGTTCTTAGGCCGTGCTAGCGGCCGTATTTGGCGCTCTTTGTGTTACATCTTACTGTGTGCCTACAAAAGAGCTCATGTATCCATCACCGGTCATTACTGAGACTAAAACGTATTACAACCCTACAATACTTTTCTTAAAACACAGTACTGACGCAAGCGCTCATATACACACGCATACACTCATCCCTATGAACGCACACACGCACATCCTACTCCTATGAGCACCTCCGAGAGACTGAGCCGGCATATTATCTTGAGATTTACGAAGTCATCTTAGACGCATCGTCATCAACGCGAACATCTACTCCCATTGAAAGTGCATCACCGGAAATCCTGAAATAAATCTAGAAATAATGCGAGCATCAGGACTTGAACCCTGGTGGGCTGGGAATACCACTGTCCCTCTAATCATCCAACCACGGGTTGGTTCATGGTATAGACTGGTCTTGATATGTAACTTCTAATTTGGTTGGTAATCTTAGTTATTCACGTTTTTCTTGTAGTGTCTACGAGATCGTTTGTCTCGACAAATCCGACAGAACTTTGGCATACATTCCCGCCGTCTTCTTTGGACGGTGAGGTTACAGTTTCTTGTCATGTGTGTGTGCGATGACGAGATCTGATGTCGGGCACTTCGGATCGAGTGAAGGGTTCAACAATGACGACTGCGGCTCTAGAGCCCTGGTCCTTAGGGACACGTGCACGAAGACTTGCTGATTATCATCGACGAAGTTAGGCCGGTTCCGACAGGGGAGGAGCGACATCGGCGTGTCGGCAACTCGTTCTAACAGCGGTAATGGTCGTCCGGTGGTCCACAGAGCTTTAATCAATTTTTATAATATCTGCGGTGATTTGTACTTGTTGTAAACCTTTTTAATATATATACAGATGTTTTTTTCACACACGCAAAAAAAAAAAGATCCAAGTTGGTAGACACGAGTGAGCGTCATGAGCGTCTATGCACGATGGATCCCACGGGCACGTGCCATGTCTGGGCCGAACTGTGCAAGGCCAATGCTGCAGTCGGTGTTCCACGGTCCATGCATGCATGCATGCGTCGGAACGACATCCAGATCACGGGCAGAATCAAAGGTCATGATGACGAGACGCCGGTAGGGCCAGGTGAGATCGAGCCATCCGGTGTGCGTGACGCCGTGGGGCCAAGGCCAGGGGACGGACAGGATCAAGGAGATGGTCCAAAAAGGTCGGTAGGATCTTCACGTCGATGGATGTCACGTTGTGGACGGCACCGACCTGACCTAGACCTGACCCGACCCCGCCGGGCGCTCGGCGCTGGCAGGTTGGCTCCGTCCGGGCGGATCGCCCCACGCCATGACTAAAGATCCGGTTTGTTAACGAGATAAGTAAGTATGACACAGAGCTAACAGGACCGCGACTAATGCACAAGACACTACTGTTGTACTGCCACTGAATGTTACCGTGCCGTCGTACTCAGCCCACTCACGGGTCACGGGTGTGCCTGCCTGCCTGTACATGCGCCGTATCGGTTGGTAGCAAGCACGCACGTACCACCGTGCATGTGCATGCATCGGACGGGTAGCTTAAGCTGCTGATGGGCCAAACCGGTCGTTAATGGCGGCCGGCCGTAGCCCGCGCCAGCATCAGCACCAGCAGGTGGCAGTACGTACGTGCTCGTTTTCAATGGCGCTGATCCGATTCTTGTCCGGCTGAATCCCGAAAGATTCGGCTGGCGGGCGCACAGTGGGAGAGAGACTGGCTTGTCAATCATCGATGGCTGCTACGGTGCATGGACTTTGGAGCATGAGAAGTCTGAACTGTTGTAGCTGGGTTTTTTCTTCTAGAACGGAGACTGACTCGGTCGCTGCTCTTGACAGCTGACGATTGTTTCAGGTCTGAACCGCGTGACAGTACGTGGTCGCTGCTAATAGTATATGGTCAGACTGGCTTTCCCGGCGGTGGAACGGATCCGCGGGCCGGACGAATGTAGGGGTTGTTTGGATTGTGACTATCTTTGTTATATATTGTCACATGATTTTTGCCACACTTGCTTTAGTTGAGTTGCTCAAATTGTTAGCCACACTTTGGCTTGCCTAAGGGAATTCTGCCATATTTTTTATGTCTATGACATGTGGGTCTCACTGCTCATAAAAAAATCCTTGCCTTAAGTGTGGCTAGAACCAAACACCTACCTAACTTGGTCAAACTTGTCTAAGGTTAGGTGTGGTAAGGTGTGGCAAGATGTGGCTAGGAACCAAACAGTCCCGTAGTTTTCACGCGGAGATGTCCCTCAAGATTGACCACTATTTATTATTTACAGATTACAGAGGAGCATTTAGTGTCCCGACCCTACTTTCCGGAATGCAAAACTTACCCTCTGCACTGCACTGTACTAGAGGAACGGATACGTCAGGTAGGCGCTATGCAACACATTACGTGCAGCTAACCACGCAGGAGAGGCACCTACTTGTCGCGATGCCAAGGACCAGACAATCTCTCGATTAGTGGAGTCTGATTTCCTCGGATCTACGAGTTGGTGCAGTGTCTATGAGACAAATCTACCAGGGATCGATCCCAAATGAGGAAAGACGATCGATTTCACTTTAAAACGATGGCCAAAGACGACGACAGGCAGCTTTAATGGTGGTTAGAGCATCTCCAGCCGCGCCCCCACAGACCCCTTCCTAGGCTCTTTTTACGCCGGCGGCCAAAAATCGATCAAGTCGCGCCTTCAGCAGCCCGTTTTTCGCCGGCTTGGGCCAAAATTAGCACCGACGGACCGAGGCTAAACCTGGCGCGCTGGGGGTGCCAGTGAACGTGTTTTTGGCACGAACGGGGATGGGCCCGCCGAGTCAGCGAGACGCCGCTTCGTCCTTCTCATTGCCTTGGTTCACGCGGGAGTCAATGTCAAGTCTGCCACGCTGCCGCCAGTCAGCCTACATTAATGCCTCACGGGTGGCGCAGTGAAGGCGCCACCAACGCGTGTCCCGCCCGCTCCTGCCACGCGTCGCCCGACATGCAGGCTCTCGCCGCCCCGCCGGGTAGTTGCCACACATCGCCACACAAAGCAACACACATCGCCCCGCCGCGAAGACCAGATCGCCTCCGCCAACGGCATCATCCCCCGTGGACGCCACAACGCCGACGGGCGACGCGAGTGGTGGGGCGTGCCCGGCCGCACCCTCGAGGCCGTCCTCGACCACATCGAGGCCGGAAACACGCCGCGCCTCGAGTACCCGCCGCGGTCGTCCTTCTCTCGCCGTCGTGGCAGCTCCTGGACGCCGCGGCGAATGGAGCCGGGGGCGTCCTCCTCGTCGGGCTCCAGCTCGCCGGCGCTCCGCTCCGCCAAGCCGGAGCCGGAAGAGATGCCGCTTCGACGTTGCACCCACGCTCCCTCCGCCTGGTCCGGCCGAAGCCCGAGCCGGGGCTGCTCCCCGTGAAGCCGGAGCACGCGGACATGATGGCCCCTAACGACAAGGCTGCCCTCAAGTGGGCGAGGGAGGACTACGTCCGCGAGCAGGTGCTCCGCCAGCGTCGGGCATACGCAGAGCTCCAGGCCCGGCACCGCAGACGCGAGGAGGGTGGCGTCATCGTCCTCGACGGCGACGGCGACGAGGAGGACAAGGCCGGCCTGTCCAACCCCCCACCGCGCGTCGGCGACCCTGGCCAGGTGTGTAGTAGGGACGGTGGCAGCTCCGGCGCGGCACGCGACGACGACGGCGGCGGCGGCGACTACACCCGTTTCTACAGACTTCTCGGCATGTAGATGGCAGGTGGTGGCCGCAGCGTAGCAGGGATAGGCGTAGTTGTAGGCGTAGTTTGAATGTTCATCTGTTTTTTTTATAAATTTTAATGAAGTATCGCCGAGTTTGTACAAATTTAAACAAAATATCGCCGAATTCGTGCGATTTTGGCGGCAACCTGGGGGCGTCGACTGGAAACGCAGTCGCCCCGACGCGCCAAGCAAGCGCCGATTCGGCCCGCGGCTCTTTTTCAACGTTCTGAGGGGCCAAACAGCTGGAGATGCTCTTATAAGTCAGTCGGGCAGACATGTCACATGGTGCCTTCCGATGGTTCCTCGGAGCTGCCAATCGATGGCGGATAGCCTGAGCCGCTCCAGGATCTAATTCGTCTGCGAAAAGTGCCTGTTCAAGATAGACACACAAACAAATTATAATGTGGATATTTAGCAGCGTGCAGAGGATCCTTGAGAGATAACCACCACCGGGCGGGGAACACGATTTGACTTGCTTGGATCGGCAGGCCCCATGAACAAACAGGGCATCAGATACCGCCATCTAATCCATATTCCGTATTATGCAGAGCCATTAAGTCACCAACTTATAAGTCGAAAAGTAAAAAAATGACTTATTTTACCAAACAGATCCAACTTATAAGTCACCCCAACTTATAAGTCATAAGTTGCTCCATCCCGACTTATAACTTATAAGTCACTCCTTTTACGTGGGTCCCATCACATGCATTGTGTGGATTGATGTGGGAAGATGTGGTCAAGTGACTTATAAATTAGATGACAACCAAACAGGCGTGACTTATAAGTTAGTGACTTATTTGAAACCAAACAGACCCTAACAGCAGTGGGTGAAAAGGCCAAAGTAACATCGAGTTGGAAAAGGTTGGCCCCATGTACAAACAGGGCATGAGATGCTGCGATCTACTTGATGTCTGATATTATGCAGAGCCATTAACAGCAGTGAGTGAAAAGGCGAAAGTGATATCGAGTTGGGAAAGTTTAAGGCGAAAGTGATATCGAGTTTTGAAAGTTTAAGGCGAAAGCGACGGGTGTTCATGGGCGTGGACGGACAGTAGCATTAGATAATGGTACAGGTAGAGTTAAAGGTTTGTTCGCTCACAGGATAAAATCATTATAACCCACTGGCCATTGCTAGAGAACTTGTACGGTGACACAGATGCGAGCCATTAGTGGGGTTTCATACTGCCTAGCCTCACTCAAACAAGTGGTGATAAATATCATATAGCAATTCAATATTGTCAGTGGTAACCGTCCTTTGTATTCTTGTGGCCACTCGAATCACCATGGATCGGACGATGATGGCGTTCGCAGTATCGCTTTCCCTCCTTTGTATTCTTGTGGCAACTCGCAAATCTTTATCGTTTATCTCTTATCCTTTTTCAGTTTTTAGCTTCGGCGGGTGGAGTTGAGATTTCATTTAGTTATACCCAGGAAAAAGACATTGCAGAAGATTTACAAAGATTTGAAAAGAAAACAAACCTGCATCCAAAGAAACCTCTGCTTGCAGACAGGCTTGATGGATGGGCGGATTTCAGAATGCTGTGTTTTGTTTCATCAATCAATCTGCAAAAAAGACCGAGCATGTATGTACTCTGAATTTCCCTGTGTTTCTAAAGAGGGAAGATAACAAGCATGTACTCTGAACGTCTCTGCTTTCCTAGTGACCAAAGATAACAAATATGTATTCTGAATATCTGTGTTGTGTATTGTTTCAGCATGAAAGTGCTTACCTTATCTTCGCTTGAGCTAAGTTTCCCCATAGAAGAAAGACTAATCTTGATTTGTTCTATGATATTGTCTTGATGGAGTACCCCCCGCCCTCCCTGCTGACTCGGGGGCGAAAAACCTACCGCCGCCGCCTCTCCACCCTAGCCCCTCCATCGTCTCGCCGCCATCAGAGGCTCCGGCCGGCAAAGCTCGCCTGGATCCGGGGACGGCGGCGGCGGGGCAACTCTCTGGCTGGCGCGAGGTGGCTGGATGTGGTGCCTCGTGCGCGTGTGGCGGCCGGGAGGTGGTGCGCGGCGCCGCGGGTCGCAGGCGAGGGGGTTGGAGGCCGGCGGACTCGGGCTGGCTGGGCGCGGCTTGCCTGTAGGTGATGCGCCCTCTCTTGGGTGGTTGAACCTCCGGCGGTTGTTGTCAACCACGTCCAGATCTGGCGCCTAGGCGTGGGGCGTTTTGGCAGAGGTTGGTGGCGGAGGCTGTAGGCCGGCAGTGGGATGGCGAACAGGGTGTGGTCGAAGGCAGGGGTTGGTCTCTGCTACGGCTGGCAGCTGATGGGGGCATGAATCTGGCTCTGTCTGTGGTGGTGCCGGTGTTGCGGCCTGGATTGACCCCCCCTCCATCAGCGTCAATGCTCATGGTGAGCAAGGGCGTCCGTGGGGGGTGCTCCTTTTTGGACACGGCAAGGACGCTTCCGTGGTCTGACAGGGGGAGGTGAGGTCTCGCGCTCATGTGCTTGCCGGACTCGGCGTCCTATGTGTGGCAGTGAGGTGCAGGTTGCGAAGCTTCAGGCGAAGGCCTACTGCTGACCTTGTCGACAGCGATGATGGTGACGCCCTCGGGCGCCACTTCCTTCTTGAAGGCATCATTGTGAAGCTTCATAGCCTGTTCTTGTTGTGCTCCGGGTGAAAGCCTAAAATCCTTCCTTGGATTGGACGATGACGCCATCTTTGATGTCGTTTCCCCCTTGGGGGCATAGTCTTGGAGCCATGGATTCGTCGTAGGTTGCTTGGTGTCCCAGTTGGAGCATTGTTGGTCTGTTGGTCTGCTTGGTGGCGACGGTGGAAGTGATATGTGGCGGCAGCCTTTGCCTTGGTCATCTTGGGGCTGTTGGTCGACCTCTCTCTTGGGGGCTCGTGGCGGCGGTGACAACTCGGAGTTTGGTGCCCTTCGACGACGCTTGAGGTTTTGTTGTCTCGCATAGTGTTCTGGCTCTCTCTATCCGTGATGGAGGTCATGGTGTGGCTCAGAGGAGGTGCAGGGCTGTCTCGGTGAAACATTGCCCTTCGGCACGGTCAGCGGCCCTCTCTGTCGCGTCGTGGCTAGGCAAGGGGAAACCCTTCGACGGTGGCTGCGACTCTCCTAGTTCTTCAAAGTGATGAGTGATCGCAGGGCAGCAGACGACTTCTCCTCAATGTCTTCTCGGTATCCAAGCTCCTTTCGTCCGATCCAACAATGCTAGTTCCTGCTCTTCTCGGTCTACCTACTGATGATGGATGCTAAGTTCTTGGTGTTGGCTGCTTGTTGTAGCGTGCTTCTGGTTCTTCTATTGTTCCTTGTCCCTTTCTTGTGGGTTGGGTGCTACTTGTTGTAGCCGTTGTGTCTGTATCTCGATCTTGGTTTTGAAAATGAAAATTGTTTAGGCCGGCTTTTGCCCGCCGTAGCAGCGTAAAAAAAATGATATTGCCTTGATGAAGGCATCGGTGAACTGCTCCCAACCTTCCTTGGCATGTGAGTTGTTTGGTGTCCCCACAATACTCGGATCTTTTTTTGAAAACTATTTAGCCAGATATAACTCCCGAACATGCCAGTTCTACTGCAACATACAAGTGCACCACTAAAGGAGATCAATTCAATAACCGCGGTCTCCAAATCTAGGTCTACAGTACTAAACAGAAAATGATCGACAATGTGCAACCAATTTAGACTAAGCTAATAACATCAAATATGAAAAAAAAAAAGAGAAATATGTTGCAACTACAGGAATAAAAGTGAAGAATAGCTAAATAGAAGAAAAAACATAGTTTCTGTAATCAAGATTCAAGTGCATAAAGTAATTTCAATTGATGCGCACGAATAAGGCCTAAGGAACAACGGATGTTTCATCTTGATGAGAAGAAAAAAACGGCTTACCTGTTAGCACGGTATTGAGCATAAGAATACCCTGCAAGATACAAGTTATTTTTTGAGTTAGTGAACACATCTCGAAAAGAAAGTTAAAAGACAGCTTCTGATGTGCTGCTGGGAAATGAGGAAACAACAGTAATCCTATATTATACCTAAATAGTTGTCCCCACTATCTCAATTCTCTCAACATGCACACATGCTACCTCACTACACATGCCACGTCATCTCCCACTAATTATTTCTCTTAACACGCATGGAAAATGTTGTTTATACTCTCTCTCTCAATATGCACGCATGCCACCTCAAAACACATGCCACATCATCTCCCACTAATTATTTCTCTTAACATGCATGAGAAATGCTATTTATACTCTCTCTCAAAATGCACACATCTAAACTTTCTACACATGCCACCTCATGAATCATACTAATTATATATCTCAACATGCATGAGAAATACTACTTATATTCTATATATTCACAACTCTATAATAATCAAATACAATATATCATATCTATTTAGATTTCATGAAAATAATATTGCAAGAAATCTCCTGCAGCAATGCGCGGGGTATCATCTAGTATAAGCAAATATGGCCATATCTAGGTTGTAGCAGGCATTATTTTCTATGTGTCTTAATTCTCATGAAGCTACCTTGTTTCAAGTTCATTATCGCCTTCTTGTCCATTCAAGTAGATTCTTATTGTTAGAACAAGATATAGTGTAGCAAACCAATTGCTTCTGCAACATCCTACATCGGATAAATGGTAAGAAATTTTAAAATTGCTTAGTTCCGTTGATAACTGTAGTGACATGTCGACATGGATTTGGCCAAAACAAGAACAAAAGAAGAGAGGGATAGTTAATCAAATTTACACAAAACTGTTTTTATGGACTTCTAGAGTGAAGGCACATGATTTGGAGGAATTGATAGATATTCTCTCTGCAATACAATTGCAGGACTGCCTGAGCCCTTTGGGGTTGTCACATGTGAAAAGAACACATCGTTTCATGGTACATTAGTACATACCGATCCTCAAAGTGCAATGGAAGTGGATATTAAGGTAAACTAAGAATGTATTTGTGTGTGTGTATTATTTACTCTAACGTTTAATTGGACCATTTTACCAGCACAGCCCATCTTTCCAAATTCCCATGGGATGGTATAGTACACTCTAGATCTTTATACAGCTCTTTAAATATGTTTTGTAAGCTGGAAGAAATTTTGATCTCCTCTGGTACTGAAAATGACAACCCCATGGCCAGGACCATGGTATGGATAATGAGAAGTAGACAATCTGCAGCATAAAATGCTGAAACAATGCTACAGATAAATTAAATCTAAACCTTTGCAAGAAATAGAACTTGTGGTGTCTTGTGCACTTTTATCATTAAGCAAACATCATTAATTATTACATGACGCTAAGAACCCTGCAAACGCAAAAAATAGGAAGAACAATTTGACACTTTTGCTTCCTTACACCCTCCAAAAATACAACAAGGGAGAAGATCTCTCCATACCACTTCATAATAAAGGGTAGGATGCTCGTTTTTTAAAATACGTCGCCCGCGCCGAGCGCGATACACCACATGTCTACGTACCGCCCTGGGCCGGCCCATTTTACACTTTTTTCCTCTTCTGTAAACCTTCAAAAAATGAGTGTCCGACGAAATTCGAATCAAACCTAGCACATGTACATTTAGTACAACCACGGTAACCAACTAGACTACTTTCTTGTTGTGTCAAGCTACCTTCTTTTTTCTTCTTCAAATATAACACTATCCAATGCGAGCTAGTTTTTTTTCGTTTTTTGTTTGTCCATATTTTCTTTTATTTTTATTACTTCTCTTCTTTTTTCCTTTTTCATATTATTTTTCAGAATTCGCAAACTATTTTTAAATCATGATTTTTTCCTTAAATCTGTGAACTTTTCAAATTCATGAACATTTTCTTAAATTTATGAACTTTTACAATCCATGAACTTTTTTTTAAATCCACGAACTCTATTCAACTTTTACGAACTTTTTTAAAGCCCCCGATATTTTTTTCAAATTCGTGATTTTTTTTCAAAATCGATGAACTTTTTTTGAAATGCATAAACGCTTGGGCCGGTCCAACGGTTGCCCGACTGGAGCGATACGGTCCCCTAGTTGGGCCGAGGCCTAAGAATTTCTTTTCTATTTTCTTTTTTCTTTTCGTTTTTACTTAATTAATTTTCTCATTTTTGACATTATCATTCTTTTTGAAACCTATTCAAAAATTTGAAATACTGTTTGGAATACCAAAAAATATTCTTGTTTTCAAATATTGTATACAATTTTGAAAAATGTTCTGGAATTACAGAAACAGCTCCGGAATTTCAAAAAAGGTGCCCGTTCTTGGATTTTTTGTTCACAAATTTAAGAAAAGTTCTGGAATTTCAAAAAATGTTCACGGATGAGGCATCCATGCCAAGTTAACATAGTATTTCTTTTTTGTTAATTACTGTTTTAACTGCAGATTGTATTAGCCACTTTCGCATCTGACCAGCCTGAAGCTCCTACAATAATAGTAAATGATAACAATTTCAAATTGCTATTTCAGATTCAGAAAAAGGTATGGAATCCAGTCATGTAAATTTTGCAGTGCAACTGCTTAGTGCTTCTAATGTCTCTTTTGATGATCTACGTGCCAATTATTTTGGATCGATATTATCCCTGGCTGATATCTGCCTAAAGCCACTCAGTACAGATTGTGCTACCCAAAGTGTTTTGTAGGTGATGATTTTGAGTCTGTACTCTGTATATGAGACTAACTTGTTCTCTCTAGAATCTAATCCTTTTCTATCATTATATTCTTTTCCTTATGCATACTTCTGAGCAATTATATTAAAATGGTGGTATTTGTTGCAGTATTTGCAGCTGTATCTAAAAAGCCTGATGATTTAGGTATAGATCATGCTAAATTTTGCTTTGAGGTAAATATCTACAGTTCAAACCTCTTTGCCTATGGACACTTTCCTCTTTTTTTTTGCAACAGACCTTTGTAAAAAATTGATGAATTCACACTGAGCAATGCCTATTGTGATACTGGCTAGGTTTGTCAACTAGTTGTATCTAAACACTAAACAATATCTGCTGTATTGCAGCATTACAGTTCTGAGGAGACATGTTTGAGCACTTTTCAATCACCTATATTAGGCAAACAGGTCAATTTAACCGCAACGTACAAGTGCATCACTACAATATTAGGCTGATTTATACAATGACAGTACATCAGAGGCGACCTAGTGCAGGAGAGAGCAGTTGCACGCACACGACAACCGAAGGGGCCAAACCATTTTCAGGAGCCAGCATTTGGCACGACAAGTACAGTACATAACATAACTAGTAGATCATCATAGGGTATGACCGGAGGGCTAGCAAAACGAGACGTGCAACAGCAAGCAGAGCGGCACTTCCAGCAGCAGCACCGAGTTCAAGTTGCCTCCAAAACGATGGCCGAAGACGACAGACACCTTCCACAGAATCATAAGGGTGGTTATCACTCAGTCGGGCAGACATGTCACATGGTGTCTTCCGATGATTCCTCAGAGCTGCCAATCGATGGTGGATAGCCCAAGCCTCTCCAGGATCTGATTCGTCTGCGAAAAGTGCCTGTTCAATATACAAACATGAGAGGTCATAACGTGGATATTTACTAGTGTTCAGAGAATCCTTCAAAGATAACCACAGGGGAAAAGTAGCACTTGATTTGCTTGCATCGGCCGGCCCCATGAACAGGGCACGAGATGCCGCGATCTAATCGATGTACGATATTATGCAGAGCCATTAACAGCAGTGAGTGAAAAGGCGAAAGTGAAAGTGATATTGAGTCGGGAGAGTTTAAGACAGGACACTGACAGGCGAAAGTGAGGGTGTTCATCGGCGTGGACGGCCAGTGGCATTTGATGATGGTGCAGGTAGAGTTAAAGTTGCGTTCATAGGAATCAGGATAAATTATTATAACCCGCTACTGGAGCATGTGCAATGACCAAGATACGGAGCCAGTAAACAAGTGGTGACGAATATAGCAGTTCAATATTGTCAATGGTATCATCCTTTGTATTCTTATGACCACCCAAATCCCCCTAGTGACATACTGACATGCAACTGGAAAATCTTTATCGTTTCCCACGTATTATGCAGAGCCACTGACAGCACTGAGTGAAAAGGCGAAAGCAATATCGAGTTGGGAAAGTTTAAGACAGGACACAAACAGGACAAGTCATAATGTGGATAATAGCAGCCGAGAGGAGCCTTCAAGGAAAACCACAGTGGGAAAAGTAGCGTTTGATTTGCTTGGATTGGCCGGCCCCATCAACAGGGCATGAGATGCCGCGATATAATGGCCGTTCCGTATTATGCAGAGCCATTAACAGCAGTGAGTTTAAAGGTGAAAGTAATATCGGGTTGGGTAATTAAAGACAGGACACTGACATGCGAAAGCGACGAGTGTTCATCAGCGTGCACGGACAGTGGCATTAGATAATGGTGCAGGTAGAGTCAAAGGTTTGTTCACACCACTACTAGAGAACATGTACGGTGAGAGAGATGGAGATACGGGCCATTAGTGAAGTGGGTTTTCGTACTGCCTAGCCTCAAACAAGTGCAAGTGGTGATAAATATAGCGATTCAATATTTCTTGTCAATGGTAATCGTCCTCTTATTCTTGTGCCCACCCGAATCACCAAGTGACATACTGACATGCAACTGGGAAATCTTTTATCATTTCTCTCCATCTTTCCATCCTTTTCAACCTTTAGTTTCGATGGATGGAGTTGATGTCTCTTTTATTTATATACCCATGAAAAAGACACTGAACAAGATTTACTAAAACCAAAAGGAAAACAAACCTGCATCCAAAGAAACCTCTGTTTGCAGAAAGGCCTGACGGATGAGCAGATTTTAGAATGTGATGTTTTGTTTCATCAATCAATCTGCAAAAATGAACAAGCATGTACTCTGAATGTCTCTGTTTTCCTAAAGACCAAAGATAACAAGTATGTACTCTGAATGGCAGTGCCTTGTTTCAGCATGACTGTGTTACAGTCTGTAGAGTTCCAGATGAAAATTCTTACTTTATCTTCGCTTGAGCTGAGTTTCCCCAGAGAATAAAGACTAATCCTGATTTCTTTTGTGATACTGTCTTAATGACAGCATCAGTGAACTGCTCCCATCCTTTCTTGGCATGTGAGTTGGCTTGGTGTTCCCTCACTGCTCAGTAAAAAATTGAAGACTAGGTATAACTCCCGAACAGGTCAATTTTACCACAACATACAAGTGTGTCACTAAAAGAGATAAATTCAAATGCTAAATTTAAAGGTCGAAAAGAACAATGACTACAGCATATAACAATCTCAAGGTCATAGTTCGACTCTGCAGCAGTAAATGAGGCACTGGAAAACAAGTCCTGCAATCCTATTTAGCATTAAGGCCATGGGAAGCTTTAATAATAAATAAACCATTTTTACCGTACATACCCATAGTACAAACAGCTGTCTCAGATAATCAACTCTAGGTCTACAATGCCAAATAGAAAATGATCCACAAATTCCCACCAAGCTAGAGGAAACTAATAACATCAAATACAGCAAAAAAGAAAAATACAGTTGCAACTACAAGAATACAGCGAAGCAAAGCTAAATAGAACAAAAAACAAAGCATAGTTTCTGTATCAAGATTCAAGTGGATAAAGTAATTTAAATTGGTGTGCACGAATATGAGCTAAGGAACAACAGATGTTCAATCCTGATGAGAAAAACAGGCTGACCTGTTAGCACGGTATTGAGCATAAGAATACCCTGCAAGATACATGTTTTTTCTCGAGTTAGTAAGCACTATTCTGAAAGAAAGTTAAAAGAGAACTTATGGGGTGCTGCTGGGAAATGAGGAAACAGCACTAATCTGAGCAAGTTTGGCCATAGGCTGTAGCAGGCATTGTTTTCTATATTTCTTAATTCTCATGAAGCTACCTTGTTTCAGGTTCATCATCGCCTTCTTGCCCATTCAAGTAGATTCTAATTGTTAGAACTAAATATAGTGTAGCAAACCAATTGCTTCTGCAGCATCCTATAGGGGATAAATGGTAACGAAATGTACTTAGTTCAATTGATAACTGTGATATGTTTACATGGATTTGGCCAAAACTAGAATATAAGAAGAGGGGGGGCAGTTAATCAAATTTACACTGAACAAACACAAAACTGTTTTTGTGGGCTTCTAGAGTAACATGATTTTGGGGACTTGATAGATATCCTCTCTGCAATACAACTGCAAGACTGCCTGGGCCCTTTGCGGTTGTAACGTGTGAAAAGAAGCACACTGTTCCATGGTATATTAGTACATACTGATCCTAGTAGTGCAACGGAAATTAATATTAAGGTGAACTAAGAACATAAACTTGCTGTTTGTGTGCATATATTATTTACTCTAACGTCTTATCAGACCATTTTACCTGCACAGCCCATCTTTCCAAGTTCCCATGGGATGGTATAGTACACCCTAGATCTTTATGCAGCTCTTTAAATATGTTTTGTAAGCTGGAAGGAATTTTGATCCCCTCTGGTACTGAAAACGACAATCCCATGGCCTGGCCAGGACCATGGTATGGATCCTGAAAAGTAGACAATCAGCAACATGAGACACTGAAAACAATTGCTACCAATGAATCTACACTTTAATAAGAAAAAATGAGAAACTTAGTCTGTCATCATGAGGCAGCCACCGTTAGTTATTATGTTATGTTAAAGCAGAAATAGAAAAATAGACTGAAAACACTTAAATCAGAAACTTATTGCGTGGTACAGATGCAAAGTAGGTTCAAAGACAAATGAAGACCATATGGCAAGTGCAGCAAGCAAAATAAGACCACCAACTAATAGCTGAATGAAAGGCATATTTTCCGGCTACAAAATGTTGTGGTAAATATGCCAGGCACCACAATGTGATCACACAAACAAAATAGCCTCAAACCAGTTGTTGTGGCATGATAATATGAAAATGCAGAACAGAAGCAACAGTTCCTGTCCCGGCATATGGCACTGCCAAACTATACTATCCATGTTTCAGTTTAATGTCATTACTCCATACAGCAGGCAGCACTGTAACCACAAATCAGTTATTCTAGCATAATATGAATATGCAGAACAGAAGCAACAATTTCCATTTCAGTATACGGCGTTGCCAATTTTTTTCTATCCATATTTCAATTTGATGGCATCACTCCAAACAGCAAGCAGCATTGTAACAGAAAGAAATTCTAGGCGCAAATTTCTTCAGAATGAAATTAAATTAGTGAAAGTGTCACACATTTTGAAGCAGCAGGTGAACAAGTGTAGGATTCGTAGACTTGAGTGGCTTGGTATTTGGGTACCTGGCCGATGATGACGGCTTTGACGTCGTGGAAGGGGGTGGCGTGGAGCGCGTGGAAGACGAGGTGGGGCGGCGGGTAGACGGGCACCTTGGCGTGCAGGCGCTCGTGGGCGACGAAGCGGCAGAGGTCGAGCGCGTAGGGCTTGCGCAGCTCCCCGGACAGCGCCTCCAGCCACGTCTCCTCCACGAGCAGCTCCTCCAGCTTCGCGCCGCCGCCGGCCGCTGGATGATGCGAAACCCCCAGCAGTTCAGTTAGAACCCTGGCTAGCTAGGGTCCGGAGAGCGGGGGGCGTGGGGAAAGAGGGTACCTTTGGACTCGGCGAGGCGGAGGTTGCGGCGCGCGCGGGCGAGCGCGAGGTTGGTGTCGGCCCTGCGGCGCTGCTCCGGCGAGAGCGGGGAGGGGTCGGAGGGGTCGGAGGAGGGGGAGAGGGAGGCGGCGGGGACGACGACGGCGGCGGTGGTGGTGGCTGCGCCGGAGCGGAGGCGCTTGGCGGGGCGGACGAAGAAGTCGGCGATGGTCTTGGGGGCGGTGGGCGGCGACGGCGCCATGGGGGGCGGGGATTCCGGGGGACGGGCTTCGATTGGGGATTTTGGGAGGCCGCGGTCGGTGGGAGGGGATGAAATGGACGCGCGTGGCGAGGCGGGAAGGGTGAGGGAATGGGCGCGCGACGGCGGGATTTTTTTGGCGCCACGGTGCGGTGCTCGCCGCCGTCGTGGGCACCGGGGTTATTGGTGGGCTCGGTTGGGCCTGGAAACAACGCCGGATGGTTTCGATAAGAGTGAGAGCCCAAGAAGCTTTGCCACAGAAACGACGGGCCTCCGCTTCGGGCATTTCTTAAACAGCGCTTAAGGCGCCCGTTTCTATGAGAGCAACTAGTTAACGAGCGCTCTTTCAGGAGGCTCGCAACGATCAGCACCACTTGGCGCGTTCTTGGCCGCCCGCCACGTGTCGCGCTCTGGCGCTCCCTTCAGATTTTCTTTTTTATTTTATTTTTCACACGTGTTTTCGGCTTTTTAAACGGTTTTTTTTCTGGGTTTTTTTGACGTTTCGGTTTTTCACCGGCCTTCCTTAACTTTTAGAAAAAATTTGCGCCAAGAAAAAATATTTTTTTTTTCGCGAGAATCACGGTTTTGCTTCCACGAGAGGCACAGTTTTGCTTTCGCGAGAGTCACGGGCGTGACTCTCGGAAAAAAACGCGTTTTCTGTCTTTCGCGAGAGGGAGGCGGCGGGGACGACGACGGCGGTTTTGGCTGCGCCGGAGCGGAGGCGCTTGGCGGGGCGGACGAAGAAGTCGGCGATGGTCTTGGGGGCGGTGGGCAGCGACGGCGCCATGGGGGGTGGGGATTCCGGGGGACGAGCTCCGATTGGGGTTTCGGCAGGCCGCGGTCAGTAGGAGGGGATGAAATGGGCTCGCGTGGCGAGGCGGGAATGGGGAGGAAATGGGCGCGCGACGGCGGGATTTTTTGGGCGCCGCGGTGGTGCTCGCCGCCGTCGTGGGCAGGGCACCGGGGTTATTGGTGGGCTCGGTTGCGCTCGGAAAGAAGGCCGGATGGTTTCGACAAGAGGCTTTGTCGAACAGAAACGATGGGCCTCCGCTTCGAGGGACCAGCGACGACATTTCGTGGAGCTCTTGGCCCAGCCCACAGAGCTCGGTCCGCTCCCTTAAAAAGCGAAATCACTAATTAAGGAGTACTCCTTGCGGAAATCACTCCAACTTTCCCAGGTTGCGACAAGTGGCGCGCTGCATGTGCGTCACTTGTCGCAACCTGGAAGTTTTCCTTTTTTTCGTAGATTCGTTTATTCAAAACGTTTTATCTCTTAAACCGTGCGTCCAAATCTCGAACGGCTTTTGCCATTGGATTCCTTACGTCGAGATCTTCAAAACTAGATCCCATGTTGATAGGTTTTAATGAATTTTTTTTTCTTGAAAAAATCGGACGAAAAAAACCGATGAAAAAACCGAACCGGGAACACGGGTCTTTTTCCCTTTCCGAAAGAGGCACGCCTGTGCCTCTGACGAAATCACAACCGTGCCTCTCGCGGAAGTAAAACCGTGCCTCTCGCGGAAGAAGAAAAAATAGAAAACGTGTTTTTTTCCTTTTCCGAAAAAGGCACGCCCGTTCCTCTCGCGAAAGCACAACCGTGCCTCTGGCGGAAGCAAAACCGTGCCTCTCGCGAAAGAAAAAAACAGAAAACGCGTCTTTTCCCTTTTCGAAAGAGGCACGTCCGTGCCTCTCGCGGAAGCAAAACCGTGCCTCTCGTGAAAGAAAAAAAAAACGTGTTGTTTTCCCTTTTCGAGAGAGGCACGCCCCGTGCCTCTTGCGAAAGAACAACCGTGCCTCTCGCGAAAACAAAATCATGACTCTCCCGAAAAAAATGCATTTTTTTCTGCAAAAAGCTAGGGAAGACCGGTAGAAAACTAAAACGTAAAAAAACCCGAAAAAACCGTTTAAAAAGCCGAAAACGTGTGCATAAAAATAAAAATAAATAAAATCCGGAGGGAGCGCCCAGAGCGCGACACGTGGCGAATGGTTGTGAGTGCGTCAAGTGGCGCTGATCATTGCGAAGCTCCGGAAAGAGCGCTCGTTAATTAGTTGCTTCCCTCAAAAAGAAGAAAAACAAAATGGCGGGCCGCGTGCCAGCTCGAGCTACGATGTGTGTCATGCATTGAGAGCTTATCCAACAAAAGCATTTCTAGGGCAGTCCGTGTGAGACTGCTGATCAGGAATGAAGGTTCTCGTTCTAGCCGGCTTTCGATGTGCAAGCAGCGCTTGACACAAAAATGGGCTGGTACGGTGTCACTGATCTAGCTAAATGCTGAACTACAAAAGAGTTAAAAGATGAAGCTACCTCTTCAATCTCGACTAAGATCGGTGCTACAATTGAGCGATAATTGCAGCGATTGTTTCCCAGGTAGTTACACAAAAATACCGGTCATATAAATATGAGAACAAACTTATCAAAACTTTTTTTCAAATATGTACGAGCGTGCATATCATATATTAAATAAGAAAAAGGTGAAGAGTTAGGGTTACAATTGCTGTTAAAAACAGAGCCACATCGTCCACATGTTAAAGGCACTAAGGAAAGAATCGAGCTCTCCTTGAAGTAGACCAGCCGCCCTCCAACAGTGGCAGATTCAGAAATTCAACATTGGGAGTTCAAACAAAAAATTGCACCCTAATAGAGAAGCCAGTTTGTTCACGGAAATGCAAAATACAAAATACAAAATTCACAATAGCAACTATATCTCAAAAGATTACAGAAATTACAAAATAGAGAAGAAAACCTACAACATGACCATGCGCTCTGTCATCTTGAGAGCGAGATATGACAGCATCATCCTTCACCTACTACTATAGTAGGACTAGAACTATTTTCATAAGCTTATAAACAAGGTTATAAGTACTATTGTTTATCTTAACAACCTTAGCATAATAATAAAAAGGTGGTATATATATTCTTGACCTTTCTAAACCTCTCCTCTAACCACATCATTAATGAAATGTGTAATTTGATAAGAGATATGCATCCAATCTTCCCCTGTGAAATCCATAGGATAAAGGTGCGCAAGCTTAACTAAGTGTCATCTATAGCTTACAATTCAAAGATAATTCATCGAATGCTCTACTGCCTACAATTCAAAGACAATTCATTTGTTATTTTTCTGCTTATGAAACCAAGCAAATCCTCACACCTTAGTGTCATCTACAACTATTTCTCTCTAAAACCTGAATAGCTGCTACACATTGAGTTGGGGAATGCGTCGAATAAATGAATCAATTATTGCAATTTTAGAATTGGATGGATATTCACGTTAGGCTTAGAGATTAAGGTTATTGGAGTCAATTCCTGCACTGGTACGCTCCCCTCCCCGCCGTCGACGACCATGGTGGCCGTTGCAGTGATGCTTGTTCCCACCCTTTGTGTCGCAGCATCCCATTCACGTATCTTCTCCACCGGCAGCGGCGGACATAACGCTATGGGGCTTGCATGTATCCTCTGCAGAAACCATGGGGGAATCTGGCTCCCAGTGGCTCCCTTGCCTGGGCATTGCTCGCCATCGGCAGAGGGTCACCCGCCGCTGTTGGAATATACGTGTAGTAGAAGTTGTATAGGGATAGAGTTTGTTTAAATTCTGTATTCTGTTCTATCCTTTCTTCTACCTCTCGATCTCCCTGTAACGACCGATCTGGTCGATCCCATCTGATCGATCTCCTCCTGTAAACTTGTATGCCAAGGCTTTGCCCAATATATACATGCGGCCCGAGACAAAGGGTTCTACGCTTCCCAAAACACTTTTACATGGTATCAGAGCCTCTTCCTCATCCAATCGAGAGAGATTGCATCTAGCTACCTTCGCGACCGAGACTATGTCCACCACCACCGCAGCCATGATCCCAAGCACCATGGGTGCGCTCACCACCACCTCATCCTCCACCTTTGCATCATCTTCCTCCTCCAACCACAACACCACCCCTCTCGGATCGCCACCACAGGAGAAGCTTACGCGGGGCAACTTCTTGCTCTGGAAGGCCATTGTGCTCCCGCAGATCAGAGGCGCCCAGATGGAGCACCACCTCGACGCGACGAGCCCGCCACCACCGGCTACCCTCACCATCACCAAGGACGGCAAAGAAGAACAAGTCGTCAACTTTGCGAGATCCCTCTGGTATGCACATCGGCAACAACTCCAAGGATACTTAATGGGTTCACTTTCCTGTGAGATTCTTGCTCAGGTCGCCACGCTCCAGACGCCGGCCGAGGTGTGGCGCACAATCCACGCCATGTTTGCTGCACAAAGTCAAGCCCAAGTGATAAACACTCGCATCGAGCTCACCAACCTCAAGAAAGGTAACATGTCCATGGCTGATTATCTTGGTAAAATCAAAAGTCTCACTGATGAGGTCGCAAGCACGACTGCGGCCCTCTCTGATCCGGAGATTGTCTCCAAAATCCTTGCCGGCTTGGACATGGAGTACAACCCGGGGGTTTCTGCACTTGCCGCCAGGGTGGAACCCATCACCGTCCAAGAACTCTACAGCCAACTGCTCAGTTTTGATGCCCGCCTCACCCTCCTCCATGGCGGTGACCTGTGGCAATCCTCCGTCAACTCTGCCTCTCGTGGCCGCGGCCGTGGGCGCGGTCACCAGGGGCAGCGCGACGGCGGGCGCGGACGCGGCGCCTCTCCTGGCGATGGCGCACGCTCTGGTGGGGGCTCTGGCCCCCATGGCGGGGGCGGCTACAGCAATAGCGGCAACAGCGGCGGCTTCAACAACAACAATGGCCGCCGCCCTCCTTCACGCCCGCTCCCTCGATGCCAGCTCTGCAAAAAGTCTGGTCACGAGGTGATTGACTGCTGGCATCGCTACGACGAGGATTTTGTTCCCTCGGATCGCCATGTTGCTGCTGCCATGCGTGAGCAGGGTGGAGAAAGCGTCTAGTACGTTGGCTCCAGCGCTACGGATCACGTTACAAACGAGCTCGAGCAACTTGCCCTACGTGAGCGCTACCATGGCGCCGATCAGATTCACATCGCTAGTGGTGGAGGTATGGATATTTGTCATATCGGTCAAAGTTCTATTAATTCCCGTACACTTAAACGCAATCTTGTTCTTAGAGATGTGCTTCATGTCCCTCAAGCTGACAAAAATCTTGCATCCATGTCTCGACTAGCCACCGACAATAATGTTTTCTTTGAAACTCACCCTCGTTATTTTTTCATCAAGGATCGAGCAACGAGGGAACTACTTCATCACGGTAGATGCGTTGGAGGGCTCTACCCCATTCCATCCGGAGCACTAGGTCGCAAGCGTCGTCAAGCCTACTCCGTCATCAAGCCCTCTTTGGCATGGTGGCATCAACGATTAGGACATCCATCTTCGATCATTGTCAAACAAATAGTCAATAAAGACAAACTTTCTTTGTCTCCTAGCCCAGTTTGTGAGTCTGTCTGTGAAGCTTGTCAATGTGCCAAAAGCCATCAGCTTCCTTATCCCAAGTCAACTAGTGTGTCTCATGCTCCGTTAGAACTTATTTTCAGTGATGTATGGGGCCATGCCCGAGATTCTTTTGGTCGAAAAAAATATTATGTCAGTTTTATCGATGATTATAGCAAGTTCACTTGGATTTATTTGCTTCGGTACAAATATGAGGTTTTCTCTATTTTTCAAGAATTTCAGAAACTTGTTGAGCGCCAATTTGATAGAAAAATCCTTGCCGTCCAAAGTGACTGGGGAGGGGAGTATGAGAAACTCCACTCTTTTTTCCGTAGCATTGGGATTGCCCATCATGTATCTTGCCCTCATGCTCATCAATAGAATGGCTCTGCTGAGCGTAAACGTCGGCACATTGTTGAAGTTGGTCTTTCTCTGTTAGCTCATGCTTTGTCACGCCCAATATGCGACCCTATCCAAAAGGAACTCGAAGGTCCCACCAAGGATAGACCCGCATATTGAAATACTTTTGCAAGGTGGATATCATTACGTCAACATTACATAATAGACGGGGATACATACATAAGGCATACAATGCCACATGAATAGAACATCACAATACATAAGAGCATCATCCGACTACGGATGAATCACAAACAGAAACTCAAACGACATCCACCCTGCTAGCCCAGGCTGCCGACCTGGAACCTATCCCCTGATCGAAGAAGAAGCAGAAGAAGAACTCCAAACAAGTAACATCGCTCTCACGTCATGATCATCAAATAACCTGTACCTGCAACTGTTGTTGTAGTAATCTGTGAGCCACGAGGACTCAGCAATCCCATTACCATGGGTATCAAGACTAGCAAAGCTTAATAGGAAAGGAAGGGGTAAAGTGGTGAGGCTGCAGCAGCGACTAAGCAAGTATGGTGGCTAACATACGCAAATAAGAGCGAGAAGAGAGCAAGCAGAACGGTCGTCAACTAGTAATGATTAAGAAGTGATCCTGAACTCCTACTTACGTCAAACATAACCCAGAAACCG
This sequence comes from Triticum dicoccoides, assembly GCF_002162155.2. Classification (NCBI taxonomy): domain Eukaryota; kingdom Viridiplantae; phylum Streptophyta; class Magnoliopsida; order Poales; family Poaceae; genus Triticum; species Triticum dicoccoides. The sequence goes on from NC_041383.1 coordinate 788,523,312, forward strand.
TGTTCACTTTCCGGACTCCGCCGAAAAGAGACCATCACGGCTACACACGCGGTTGATGCGTTTTAATTCGGATCTGGTGTCAAGTTATCTACAAGTGGACATTAACAAATTCCCATCTGCCTATAACCGCAGGCACGGCTTTCGAAAGATTATACCCTGCAGGGGTGTCCCAACTTAGCCCATGATAAGCTCTCGCGATCAACGAAGGAATAGATCTTCTCCCAGGAAGACCCGATCAGACTCGGAATCCCGGTTTACAAGACATTTCGACAATGGTAAAACAAGACCAGCAAAGCCTCCCGCTGTGCCGACAAATCCCGATAGGAGCTGCACATATCTCGTTCTCAGGGCACACCGGATGAGCCAGATGTCGGGTTGGCATAGACCCTGGTTGCCCAGGGGGCGCCGGACATCGCTCTGTTTGGACCAACACTTAGACAAGCATTGGCCCGGGGGGGCTAAAATAAAGATGACCCTCGGGTTGGCCGACCCAAGGGAAAGGGATAGGTGGTGGTGAGGCAAATGGTAAAACCAAGGTTGGGCCTTGCTGGAGGAGTTTTATTCAAAGCGAACTGTCAAGGGGGTCCCATAAATCACCCGACCGCATAAGGAACGCAAAATCCGGGAACATAACACCGGTATGACGGAAAACTAGGGCGGCAAGAGTGGAACAAAACACTAGGCAAAAGACCGAGCCTTCCACCCTTTACCAAGTATATAGATGCATTAATAATATAAGAGATATTGTGATATCCCAACCAAAATCCTGTCCACCATGGAGAAATCTTCAACTTCACCTGCAACTAGCAACGCTATAAGAGGGGCTGAGCAAAAGCGGTAACATAGCCATACAACGGTTTGCATGGGAAAGGTGTCAAAGGTTAGAGGTTCATGGCAATTTGGGATGGCTTGATAAACAGGTGATAGGTAGCGCAGCATAGCGATAGAACGAAACAACTAGCATAGCAATGATAGTAGTGAGATCCAGGGTAGCGGTCATCTTGCCTGAAATCCCGCTAGGAAGAAGAACGAATCCATGAAGAAGACGAACGGATGAAGCTGAACCAAGCGTAGACGAACGAATCCCCACGATCGCAATGAAACGGTAACTATCGAAAAGAAGCACACCACACATGAACATGATGCACAAACAAGCATGATGCAAGACAAGACTACATGAAGCTACTCATGGCAAGAGATGATGCAAACAAGAACAACACATCAAGGCAAGTTTAAATGAGGCCGGGAACAACATATAACAATTCCCGTAAGTCCTCGTATACATATTTCGAAATTGGTCCAGATCTGAATAAACCTTATGTTTAAGTTGTTAAACAGCAAGTTAAGATGCACAAAGATGATCTACACGAGATTCTAGTCAAGTTACATATTAAGTTCATTTAGTTCGGAGCTACGGCCTAGAAGATATGAGCAAAACAAGTTAAACATGGCATTGATGCAAAATGCACTCAAACATCAAGCAAACACCTCAAAACAAGGATGCAACATGATAATATGAAACTACATGAAAAAACAAGCAAGTTTCATATAGAGCACACTCAAAACGGAGCAACGGTTCAACACACACACATGAAACAAGTTATGGCAACAATCTGTCCAAAACAGCAACTAGGCATATTGCAAGCATCAAAACAACATGCTACAGCATCACAATATGAAAACAAAAGATATGGGAATGATGTACAGGTATAGCACAACAAAACATGAACACTGAGCTATCTCTAGAAATCACTAGAAATGCTCAAACACACATGATAAGATTGCAAGTTATAACAATTTCAGACTTTGCAGAAAATAACATCACGATGCAATGTTTAGAGCTATCAAACAACATGTTACAGGAACTTATCATGGCAAACAAAGGCATGGCATGATACTACTAAATGCATAGATCGAAAGTCCTTTACTGACCATAAGCCAAAAAGGATCAGAAAATATGATGGCACCCACGTAAATATAGCAAGTTATAATACAGATTCAAACATGGCAGAAACAGAATTATGAAGGCATGTTAATGAGCTTGTGCAACTCACTACAGAGCAAAACATGGCATGGCAATGCAACCAACAGTAAGAAGACATATTTGTGAAGCTAAGCATGGCAATAGCAAGTTCATAGGGTGCATGAAACACTAGCAAAACACATGTAAACAACTGAACTTAATGTTAACAGGCTGACAACAACATTATCAAGCAACTTTGGAGCAAGAAATGAACAAGCTACAGCAAGCTATAAATGCTACCAGGGGCATTGATGGATAGAACATGACATGTAGATCAAAACATGTTTATAGAACATTTCCAGATTATGCACAGAATGATTAGTAGCAACATGTTTATATAGCATCACGAAATAACAGATTCAGCCTAACAAAACAACAACATCATGTACCCTACTTAACAAGCTCGATTCACTCACCACAAGTCATTGCATGACAAGATAAGTATAGCATCATCAAGAAGACAAGTTTGTGAAATAAACCAAGTCAAGAACAAGTCTATAGCATGCAAGGATCAACTATAGCAATCTTGATAAAATTGAATAACATGTAAACAATCTGCCAGAAAACATTTTGAAGCAAAAGTAGAGCACTCAAATGACATGCTAGACTACTCCATAAATGCAAACAAGGGCAGGATGGATAGAGCATAACCATATGTTCAAAACACCCTTACTGAAGTATCTCAAAATATGCATGGATCTCTCTGTAGCATCAAGTTTACATGGCATGAAAATAACAGCAGAACAGGGACTAAAATCAGCAACATCACGATGCCTAGTTTGCATGCTTGTGCTAGTCATCACATTGATCACAAATATACATGGTAAGCACCTCTATAAAGAAGACATGGCATAGTTCAAAACACATATAGACATCAACCTCATAGGATGCACACATCAATCATGGCAAAAATGACAAAAGAGCTCGTTCTGATAACAGACAGCAGAAAACATCATGAAGCTCTCTTACAACGATGATACAGGCATCAAGATGACCTCAAATGAATATGATGCAATGGAATAAAATGATGTACTCATCGTGGCGAACAATTTGGCATATTACACGCTCGAAACGGAGCAACGGATGCAGGGATACGGCATGACGAACATGGCATGAAAATTACTGCAGAATCGGGGACTTAGCAGTTTTCTCACCCCGGGGAAAAAGTCAACCGCGGCACGGAGATCGAGGATGGCCGGGATCTCGCCGGATCTGAGGCGCCGGCGGCCGGAGAAGAGGGAGATGGCGGTCGGCGTCGAGGGAGAGGTCCGGGCGGCCGGGGGAGGGCGGATCTGGCCGGCCCCTGGCCGGAGAAGAGGCCGGCGCACCGGCGCGGCCGGGCTGCGGCGGCGGCCGAC
>NC_041383.1:788527321-788528488 GCF_002162155.2 Triticum dicoccoides
CGGCTGACGGGCTCGGGCGGGCCGAGCGCGGGCCTCGCGGGCCGCGGCGGGCGCAGGGAAGAGAGAGGGCGACGGGGCTGACGACGTGGCGGCGCGTGAGAGGCCGAGGCGGCGGCACGGGTGAGGTGGCACGACCTGATTGGTCCGAGTGAGGTGGAGGTTGGACGTGTCCGGCAGGGCTGGACATGTCCGGTGCGCGAGGGGAGCGGGGCTAGGGTTCCGTTTGCGAATTCATCCGTGAATTTCGGGGGAGGTCTAGTTTTATAGGTAGAGGGAGCTAGGAGAGTCCAAATAAGGAGCGGTTTTCGGCCACACGATCGTGATCGAACGACCGAGAGCATGGAGGGGAGTTTGCTTGGTTTTGGGCCACTTTGGAAGGGTGTTGGGCTGCAAAGAGAAAGGGGGCTTTACGGTTACCCGGTTAACCGTTGGAGTACCAAACGATCTCCAAATGGCACGAAACTTGACAGGCGGTCTACCGGTGTTATACCAAGGCCGTTTGGCAAACCTCGGGCCATTCCGAGAACGTTTAACACCCGCTCACAACGAGAGACGAAGGGGAACGCCGGAGGGCATAGGAGTGCCGGATTGCAAAACGGACAACGGGGAAAAAGCTCGGATGCATGAGACGAACACGTATGCAAAATGAAATGCACATGATGACATGATAAAATGCAACATGCAAGAAAATGACATGGCAACGACGGCGAATAACTGGCAGACACCTGGCGCATCGGATCCGGGGCGTTACATGCTTCTATGCCCCTCAAGTATTGGGACGAAGCTTTCATCACTGCCACCTATCTTATCAATAGGCTCCCTAGCAAAGTTATTGGAAACACTACTCCTTTAGAGCGTCTCTATCATCAAAAACCTGATTACAACTATCTCAAGATATTTGGGTGTGCTTGTTACCCAAATTTGCGTCCCTACAATCGTCATAAACTTGAGTTTAGATCCATACAGTGTGTCTTTCTTGGCTACAGTAATCTTCATAAAGGTTATAAGTGCCTTGAGATCTCTACCGGACGCATCTATATTTCTCGTGATGTTATTTTTGATGAGACACTCTTTCCGTTTTCCAAATTGCATCCTAATGCGGGCGCCTTGCTTCGTGCAGAGATTGCCCTTCTCTCTGATCCCACAACATTACCTGATAGTGGGGGG
>NC_041383.1:788528971-788565803 GCF_002162155.2 Triticum dicoccoides
GGGGGGAATCGGATGACGCGGCACGGGTCCGTGGGTGCGGGTCGGACCCCATGTTGTCTGTTTCCGGGCGTGGGCCCGCGGCGGCGGACGCAACGCGCGCTGATTCGCTGCATGCGCTGCGCGGATCCTCCTCGGATCAGGAGCCTGAGCGGGGTGAGCTGCTGCATGGATCCGCCTTGAATCATGTGACGGTTGGATCTTCTGTGGCAGCGATTTCTCCTGTGCTGCCTACATCTTCTCCTCGGCAAACACGGTCTCGGTCAGGTATTGTCAAGGAAAAACAGTACAACGATGGTACAATAAGGTATGACAAAATCAAACGTGCATTCCTTACCACCACCGGTGAACCACTAAATTTGGATGATGCTCTTGCTAATAAGAATTGGAAGGAAGCTATGGATAGTGAATATAATGCACTTATGAAAAATAAGACTTGGCACTTGGTTCCACCAAAGTATGGAAACAATGTTATTGGTTGCAAATGGGTGTATAAGATCAAAAGAAAGTCTGATGGAAGCATAGACATGTATAAGGCTAGACTAGTTGCCAAAGGATTTAAACAGAGGTTTGGAATTGATTATGAAGATACCTTTAGTCCTGTTATTAAGTCAACTACTATTCGCCTTGTCTTGTCTATTGCTGTTTCCAGAGGATGGAGTCTAAGACAACTAGATGTTCAGAACGCGTTTCTTCATGGTGTTCTTGAGGAAGAAGTGTTCATGCGGCAACCACCAGGATATGAGAATCCTAGCACACCACAACATGTCTGTAAGTTGGATAAAGCTTTGTATGGTTTGAAGCAGGCCCCAAGAGCCTGGTACTCTAGACTAAGTATGCAGTTGCAACGTCTTGGGTTCATACCATCCAAGGCATATACCTCATTATTCTTCTTTTAGCAAAGGCAATGTCACTATCTTTGTGCTGGTTCATGTTGATGATATAATTGTTGCTAGTTCAAGTTCAGATGCCACTACGTGCTTGCTTAAAGATCTGAAGCTGGAATTTGCTCTTAAGGATTTGGGTGATCTTCACTATTTCCTTGGTATAGAGGTAAAGCAAGTTAAAGATGGCATACTTCTCTCACAGGAAAAATATACAACTGATATTCTCAGGAGAGTAGGGTTGGAAAATTGCAAGCCAGTTAACACACCAATTTCTACCTCTGAGAAGCTTTCAGTGGAAGGTGGAGAAGTTCTTGGACCAGAGGATGCAACAAACTATAGGAGTGTTGTAGGTGCCTTGCAGTATTTAACTCTCACTCGTCCTGATATATCTTATTCAGTGAACAAGGTATGTCAATATTTACATGCACCTAGAACCACTCACTGGACTGCAGTCAAAAGAATTTTAAGGTATCTCAAGTTCTCAGAAGGTCTTGATCTCAACATTACCAAGTCCTCTTCTACGCTTGTTACTGCATACTCTGATGCTGACTGGGCAGGGTGTGCTGATGATAGAAGATCTACAGGTGGTTTTGATGTATTTCTGGGAACTAATCTTGTGTCATGGAGCGCAAGAAAACAGGCCACAGTGTCTAGGTCAAGCACAGAAGCTGAATATAAGGCTCTGGCTAATGCTACAGCTGAAGTGATGTGGATACAAACATTACTTTATGAGCTTGGAGTTAAAACTCCACAAGCTGCGAGATTATGGTGTGATAATATTGGTGCAACGTATCTCTCAGCAAATTCTGTTTTTCATGCACGAACAAAACACATTGAAGTTGATTTCCATTTTGTCAGAGAAAGAGTAGCTCGAAAGCTTCTGGAGATTCGGTTTATTCCCACAGGAGATCAACTCGCAGATGGTTTTACAAAACCTCTTACTGAAAGAAGGTTGAATGATTTCAAGTACAATCTTAACCTTGGCAAAGCTCCTTGAGGTTAAGATTGAGGGGGAGTGTTGGAATATACGTGTAGTAGAAGTTGTATAGGGATAGAGTTTGTTTAAATTTTGTATTCTGTTCTATCCTTTCTTCTGCCTCTCGATCTCCCTGTAACGACCGATCTGGTCGATCCCATCTGATCGATCTCCTCCTGTAAACTTGTATGCCAAGGCTTTGCCCAATATATACATGCGGCCCGAGACAAAGGGTTCTACGCTTCCCAAAACACTTTTACAACCGCCTCATCCGTGGGAAGAAGAAAGAGGTCGGCGACTGCGTGAGCCCCTGTCTCCTCTTGTGCGTGCGTCAGGGTGGACGACACGAGCGGTCTTTCGGACCGGCTCGTGGCCCGCTCGGTCCTGGCCACCTCGGGCCTAGCCCGCTCAAAAAAATCAGTCGGTCCGAGCTCAAGAATCAGGCCCGACAAAGCTTGGGTCCGGTCCGGGCTTTAACCGAGCCGACCGAGAAAACATAGTCACCGTCGCCGCCGTTCCTCGTCGTCGCGGCCACCGGTAGCCCCCGGGTGAACCATCGTGTCCCCGAACTTCCCCTATTCTTCCTTCCTCTCCTCCCCATGCGCCATAGCCTCTTGCTTGCACTCGCCATCGCTGCCGTGCTTGCACCGCCGCCAATCTGGAGTTCTCGACCATGGCCATTACTGTCGTTTGAGCGCAGCTCGCACACTAGCCACCAGCTAGCCCAGGTAGGCGAACGCCTCGCCAGCGCCACCAGGATGAACTGGACGGCCTCTTGCATGTGTGGATGCTTCACCAGGTTCGCCATGATGTACTGCAGCTCCGAGGCCACTGTTTCTGTTCGTGCACCGACGAAGTCGGCGCACAAGCCCACGATTTCTCCGTCCGCGAGCCAACGTTGCTGCCTTCAATTGCTATCGTTGTGGTCTTCCAGGACCCAGAGAGCGATGAGTGTGTCCACATACGCCGGCAGCTCGCTGTCAGTTTGTAAAAATTCAGTTTCGTCAGTTTCGTCAAAATTCAGTTTCGTCAGTACGGTCAGTAGTTCAGTTTGCTAGTCTGTCAGTAGATTCAGTTAGATGGTTAGCTAGTTTGGCTCGCAGGACCTAAACAGCAGCTAGATGGTTAGCTAGATTCAGTTAGATGGTTAGCTAGATTCAGTAAATCCTCTCCCTCTCTCTCTCTTGTGCGATCGGCAGCTATCTGCAACTACATAAACATCAGCTAAATAGGACCTAACGCAGCAAAAACAGCCTGCCAGGCAACATCACTAGTCGGCCCATTCGGTCCTCTCGGGCTTGATCGAGCTGACCCCCAAACAGTCCGGTCCCAGAAAAGCAGCTCGTTGGACAGCTCGGTCCGGTCCAGACCGGACCGCTGGCGGCCGGTCCAAAGAACGGCTCGGATCGGGACCGGACCGGCCCGGACCGTGTCCACCCTGATGCGTGCGTTCATGTGGACTGTGGACAGAAGTGGTTGCTGGTTGCTAGCTTTGCTGCCGGGCTAGTGGGCTACTCATGAACCGAGCCTATTGGGCCTTTAGGGAGTACATATATACCTTTTTATTGCAAAAATAATTGGGTGTACATCTGTACACCCATGCCTCATGGTGGATTCGGCCCTGCCTTCCAAGTGTTTCCTTCCTGCATGATGCGCCTTAGGACGGATTGCAGCGAAGGGGTAGCCCCACTGAAGACAACCGCATTACGGTGTTTCAACGATCTTAGATGCGTAGGCCGATCGATCCAAAATCGGCAAAGTGATTTGTCACGTCAAGTTTTAGCACAAGTGGTGTAATTGACTCTTTCCTTTTCATCGAAGCGTGGAGATGTTTGATCGAAAACAGCGATCACATGCTACTGCAAGGGGTCTATTCCAGACAAAGGATGAGGCCCTACTAAGGAAAACGTTTCACGCCGGGGCGCCGGCCGAAGCTGGCTTGCTCCCTCGCGCGCCTATCCCAGGCAGCCACGTGCCCTGGCCCACGCGCTGCCTGCCTTTCCCTTATCTCTTCTGCACCAGCCGTTTTGGGCCGCACAAATCTTATCTCCACGACATCGTTGTGTACTCCTTCTTCTACCTTTGGCGTCCCCAATCACTCTAGCCTCCATCCTGTGAGCTTTTGCCTCCACCCGATTCTCCCCTGGCAACAAACCACCATGAGGCTGCTACAAGGATGCATCGCTGGTCCTCAATTTCATCGATGCTAGCCGCCAATCTCCTACCCGTCTTCGCTGCGAGCCCTCGGTGTTGCTACAACCACGACCTCGTCGACGGCGTGAGATGTGCTACAACCATGGCGAGGTGGTCATGCGACCGGCATCGCGCACTGCTATGACTACGACATCGCAGTGCTACAACTACCATGCTGTTGTTGCCACGCCGGCAACCCTAGCTACCTCTCCCTCTCCCCACTCTCGGCTAGAGGTAGAAGAAGACACAAGACACAAGAAATTCCGGGCCGGCGCACGAACGCCCGAATCTTTTTTCTCTTTGCAATGTCTACATGGTGCTCCACTCAGTACAAACACACTCGTGGCCATGACTTTGTAGTGGCACAACAACGCAGCGCCCACGTTTCCTTTTGCACACGTACGCGCGCCGCCTAGCTAATTACCCTGCATGCAATCCATCAGCCCGGTCATGCACACTACGCGCGCGCTACGCGCACGACGCGGCCATCTCCACCGGTCAATGCTAACAACCAGCTAACTAACTCGCACCACACGCACCCGAGGCCACCACGGGCCTGACGTGACCTGCGCATGCACACACACGCGCACACTCTCAGCCCCGCCGTGGCTTATTCCTACACATGCTCCCGTGCTGGAACCAGCATGCAGGGGTGCTGGAACCGACGCGGGGAAATGCTGCAACCCCGGCGTGCGCCCGCGCTAGAAAGGACATGGCGATGCTGTGACCGGCCATGTGGTGTGCTGGAACCGGCTATCTGGTGTGCTGGAACCGGCGACAAAAAATGATACAATCGATGAGACTGTGTGCTGGGACCAGGCCGCCGGAGCTGCATCCAGTGACACAAATTGCTACATCCGGCGTCGAGTTTTGCTGGAACCATAGAAATCCGCACATCAACACTACAAACCAGGTGAGCGGCACCAGCGAGCCATTTTTTTGCTGGAACCGGCACCCCCGTTTGCTACAACCGGCGAGCATTTTTGTTACAGCCAACCGGGGACGAGGTACACTACAACCTCGTCGGCGCGTGCTGGAACCGGCGACCATCGAGCACCAAAAACTGAGAGCGTCGCCACCGGGGTTGCAACCGCTTCTGCATGTGCGGAGCCGGCGAGGGCAGCAATCGGCCGGTGGCCGGTGTCCGGTGTCCGACGGCGAGGACAGTGACCGGCCGGTGGCCGGCGTCCGGCAGCGAGGGCGGCGGCCGGCCGGTGGATGACCTGGCGATGCTTCAAGGCCAGCCATCTCTTTTTATCCATGGCACTGGGGATGAGCTTTTTCTGCGAGCGCAGGCAATGAACAAGAAAGCATCACTGGGAGGGCAGAAAATCATGTCGCTCTGGGTGCTTCGATCGTACGGTCTTGGTGCGACCGGCCCAAATTTGGGCCGGCGCACCGGCGCGTAGTAGTGGCCCCCTACTAATGACCAATCCCACACGATCCGGTCGCCTGCTAGATTGGCTATCACTGAATGTACAACGATCTGCTTGTTTCGTTTAATGACTTGAAGCAGGAAAGCACTAGCAATGAACCCATGCAGCAGAAAGTAGTGCACACATCGTTCCACCCCGGTACACTACACTCAATCTGCTAGCAGATTTTCACATGGCGAGTCTTCTGAATTTCAATCCGTTCCCATGTTAGGATGAAGAATGTATAGTACTATTATAAAAGTTAGAGCAGTCTGCTTTATGGAAGGAGAGCTTTTAGGGGAACATGGAAGATGGAACGGTGCAAAGCCGATCAACAAGTTGATTATAACATCTTAAATACCACAACAAAAAGGAATGGGCTACATAAGCACGCTCAGATTATCTATTTTTTTTCGAGGGGTGCTCAGATTATATATCTAATGAAGGTGCAAAAAAACATTGTATAGATGTCCGGGATCAGACACCGAGCACAATGAGAGCAGGCAAAAGGGCCGCAGCGACCATGGCGCCGGCGGATCCGATGCCGGCCGGCGCGGCGTCGCTGGGGGGCGCGGGCGGCGCCGGCGGGGGCTCGTTCTGGCCGATGACCTTGACGACCATCTTCTGGCCGCGCTCGCAGTGGCCCGTGACGCCGCTGACGAAGTAGAAGGGGCCCGGGCGGTCCAGGCGCACCTCGGTGTCGCCGTTGTTGGAGAAGAAGATGGGGTGCGTCGACCCGCACTTGTCGTACTCCTCCTGCGTCACCTCCATCACCGAGTCCGCCTTGTACTTGAAATCTACGACCAATCCATCACACGCATCATCACATATTCACGCACAAAGTGTCAACAAATAAGGCGTACCGATCGGGTGGATGGATCAAACGAGCGGGTCGAGCGGGACTTACGGACGCTGTCGCCGACGAGGAAGCGGTTCTTGGACGCCCAGTCGTTGTACGTGCTGGAGTCGCCGGCCGCCGGCACGACCCACCCGGCGTCCCCGCCGACCTCGAAGTCGGCGGCGCGCGACGCGCCGAAGAGCAGCGCGAGGAGCGCCACGACGGGGAGGAGGCTGCTCGCCATGGCCCGGCTAGCCGGACGACAACAACGCCGTGCGCGTCTTGGGTTCCCTCCGGCTTGATCGATCTCGATGGCCAGCTCCGTGCGCGAAACTGGGGGTTAGTGACTGACCGCGTCCGATCGATCGGCGATGGTGTGGGAGCGAATTAATAGGGAGGGAGTGGAGTGGCGAGCCGAGGAGGAGGCGGTTGTGAGCGGCGGGGGAGGTCGAGAATGGCGGGGGCGTCGGGTACGTGGACGTGGTGCATGCGCCCGCGGACGGAGTTGCGTCGCCGCGGGAGAGCTGTGGAGTGATTCGATCCACCCGTCGCCGGTTTGACCGCGGGCGCGCCTTGATCTGCGTGGCTCCTGGAGCAAATGGGCCGGCCCACTGTAGCAAGCTAACTTGTGCAGCTTTCCTGTTTTTTCCCTCTCTTTGATTGATTTTTAATTCGGCTGGCATGCTCACTTGAGCAGTTAATTTTTTCTCTTTGAATTTTTATTTGTTCGTTTTAAAAAAACGGCTGCTGGATACTTTTTCGAAGGAACTAATATATACTACCTCCGTCTTAAATATAAGATGTTTTTGTAGTCTAGTATTAAATGCTTTTAGTTTTTTAAAATGTTTTAAAAATGTTCAATGTGTATTAAGAAAAGTTCACCGACCATTAGAAAAGTTCATTGTATATTCTAAAACTTCATCATCATTAAAACAATGTTCAGTGTATATATTAAATAAAAGTTCATTGTATATCAAGAAAGTTAATCATATAAAAAACAGTTCACCATGTATTAGAAAATGTTTATGATATATTAAAAATAATTCAGTGCATATTAAATAAATTCATCGTGTATTAGACAATTGTTCATGATGCATTTAAAAATAAAATAGAAAACAGAAAAGGAAAAAAATACACCAAAAAGCCGGAAACAATGAGAAAAATCACAAAAAAAATTCAGAAAATACGATGGGAAGCTAACAAAAGCCAAATTGGTTCGCATCCCAAGAGCGAACGGACATTCAACCTGCTAGGGTTTTTGTCGAGAAGATCCCCATGAGAATCGATCCGATTTTGTATCAATACCAAGGCTGGAAAGACATGCCCGCTACCCCATTGTTTAACCTAAGAGAGGGAATGGAGAGATGGTAGAGATTGCCGGTAGAAACTCTTGCTGGTAAGCGAGTCGCTGCCGGAGTACAATAAATAAACAAGTTTATGGTGAAGTTCCCTTCGATACGAAAAATTGATGAAATGAAAACCTACGGCTTTTTTGGGTTGATTGGTAGCAGAGTCAGTATAAAGATAGGCAGATGGACAAATTCCTCGATGGCATCTTACAAGTTATATGTATGCTATGTGACAATTAGCGGAGTGCCAGAAACCTTGCAACACTACCAAGGGTTTTGTGAGGCTGGATCACTGATTGGTGAGGTCCTTGAGATTGATATGGAATTGTACAGACAATATGAGGTTCTTAGAGAAAAAAATAGGGGTTATGGACCCAAGAAAAATACCATCAAGTGTGCCTCTTAATGAGGGTGGCTACATTTACGACATCTACTTCGATTTGGAAGATATTGTGGAAGAAGGAGGTCCAATGGAAGGGGGAATTTTAGTGAGTAACCCCAGAAACATCGCTGCGAATGCTAGTGTTGCTGAAAAAAGACCTAGAGATAAGGCAACTAGAGATGATGCAGGATGCAGTAAATCTCCGAGGAATCAACTACATGTAGATGCAGGTGCAGCTTATGATGAAGATGCACACATGGAAGAAGTTATTTCTAGCCAGTGTGAAGTTGACATGAACTTAATTGCTGAGAGAGAGAGACTAGGAAAAAACTGCTTGAGAAAAAAATGTCAAATGAGAAACTACTCTCCAGAGTGGAACAAGTTAATGCTGAATTCGCCAAAGACTCAGCTGTGCTGGAGGACTTTACTAATGAAGTGGATTATCAGAAAGAAGATGAGTTTGATTGTACGCAGGACCCTGATGACTTTGCGAGGCGACTTGGCATTAGTACACAAAAAATGGTGAGATCAATGAGGCAGTTGACAGAGAGATGCTTGGTGATGATCCTGATGCAGTACATAATGACTTTGATAAAGAGAATGAAAAGCCCGTGTGTCTGAATTTGACTCAAACTGCTGCACTTGCGGGGAAAGATGGTGGTCTGAGGAAAAACCCTTGTGTGGATATGTCTGAAAGTGCGTTACAAAATCCATTACCTGATATTGGCGGGGGAGTTGATGCTACCAAAATGAAACTCATCGATGCCGCTGCTAGAGTTCAAAAGGCCAAGTACAAAGCTGCTTCCGACGAGGCAGCAAGAAGACGGAGCGACAGGGACAAGAAAAAAAGATGAAGGACAAACTATGGATAAAGCTACGGAGATGGCAAGTGATACGTCTCCAACGTATCTATAATTTTTGATTGTTCCATGCTATTATATTATCTGTTTTGGATGTTTAGTGGGCTTTAATATGCTCTTTTATATTATTTTTGTGACTAACCTATTAACCGGAGGCCCAGTGCCAGTTTTTGTTTTTTTTGCATATTTTAGTGTTTTACAGAAAAGGAATATCAAACGAAGTCCAAATGGAATGAAACCTTCGCGAGGATCTTTCTTGGACCGAAAGCAATCCAAAAGACTTGGAGTTGAAGTCTGGGACTCTACGAGGAAGCCACGAGGCAGGAGGGCGAGCCCCCCACCCTCGTGGGCCCCTCGTAGCTCCACCGACGTACTTCTTTCACCTATATATACTCTTATACCCTAAAAACATCAGGGGGAGCCACGAAAACACTTTTCCACCACCGCAACCTTCTATACCCATGAGATCCCATCTTGGGGCCTTTTCCGGTGATCTGCCGGAGGGGGAATTGATCACGGAGGGCTTCTACATCAACATCATTGCCTCTCCGATGAAGCGTGAGTAGTTTACCACAGACCTTCGGGTCCATAGTTATTAGCTAGATGGCTTGTTCTCTCTCTTTGATTCTCAATACAAAGTTCTCGATGTTCTTGGAGATCTATTTGATGTAATATTCTTTTGCGGTGTGTTTGCCGAGATCCGATGAATTGTGGATTTATGAACTTGATTATCTATGAATATTATTTGGTTCTTCTCTGAATTCTTGTATGCATGATTTGATATCTTTGCAAGTCTCTTCGAATTATCGGTTTAGTTTGGCCTACTAGATTGATCTTTCTTGCAATGGGAGAAGTGCTTAGCATTGGGTTCAATCTTCCGGTGTCCTTTCCCAGTGACAGTACGGGCAACAAGGCACGTATTGTATTGTTGCCATCGAGGATAAAAAGATGGGGTTTATATCATATTGCTTGAGTTTATCCCTCTACATCATGTCATCTTGCTTAATGCGTTACTCCGTTCTTATGAACTTAATACTCTAGTTGCATGCTGGATAGCGGTCGATGTGTGGAGTAATAGTAGTAGATGCAGAATCGTTTCGGTCTACTTGACACGGACGTGATGACTATGTTCATGATCATTGCCTTAGATGTCTTCATAATTATGCGCTCTTCTATTAATTGCTCGGCAGTAATTGTTCACCCACCGTAATGTTGGAAATATGCCCTAGAGGCAATAATAAATAAGTTATTATTATATTTCTTTGTTCATGATAATCGTTTATTATCCATGCTGTAATTGTATTGATAGGAAACTTAGATACATGTGTGGATACATAGACAACACTATGTCCCTAGTAAGCCTCTAGTTGACTAGCTCGTTGATCAATAGATGGTTACGGTTTCCTGACCATGGACATTGGATGTCATTGATAACGGGATCACATCATTAGGAGAATGATGTGATGGACAAGACCCAATCCTAAGCCTAGCACAAAGATCGTGTAGTTCGTATGCTAAAGCTTTTATGTCAAGTATCTTTTCCTTAGACCATGAGATTGTGCAACTCCCGGATACCGTATGAATGCTTTGGGTGTACCAAACGTCACAACGTAACTGGGTGACTATAAAGGTGCACTACAGGTATCTCCGAAAGTGTCTGTTGGGTTGGCACGAATCAAGACTAGGATTTGTCACTCCGTGTGACGGAGAGGTATCTCTGGGCCCACTCGGTAGGACATCATCATAATGTGCACAATGTGATCAAAGAGTTGATCGCGGGATGATGTGTTACGGAACGAGTAAAGAGACTTGCCGGTAACGAGATTGAACAAGGTATCAGCATACCGACGATCGAATCTCGGGCAAGTACAATACCGCTAGACAAAGGGAATTGTATACGGGATCGATTGAGTCCTTGACATCGTGGTTCATCCGATGAGATCATCGTGGACCATGTGGGAGCCAACATGGGTATCCAGATCCCGCTGTTGGTTATTGACCGGAGAACGTCTCGGTCATGTCTGCATGGTTCCCGAACCCGTAGGGTCTACACACTTAAGGTTCGATGACGCTAGGGTTATAAAGGAAGTTTGTATGTGGTTACCGAATGTTGTTCGGAGTCCCGGATGAGATCCCGGACGTCACGAGGAGTTCCGGAATGGT
This sequence comes from Triticum dicoccoides, assembly GCF_002162155.2. Classification (NCBI taxonomy): domain Eukaryota; kingdom Viridiplantae; phylum Streptophyta; class Magnoliopsida; order Poales; family Poaceae; genus Triticum; species Triticum dicoccoides. Next base: position 788,540,032 of record NC_041383.1, read on the forward strand.
CCGGAGGTAAAGATTTATATATGGGAACTCCTGTTTTGGTCACCAGAAAAGTTTCGGGTTTTATCGGTAACGTACCGGGACCACCAGGAGGGTCCCGGGGGTCCACCAAGTGGGGCCACCGGCCCCGGAGGGCTGCATGGGCCAAGTGTGGGAGGGGACCAGCCCCAGGTGGGCTGGTGCGCCCCCCCACAAGGGCCCAAGGCGCCTAGGGTTTGGGGAGGGGGAGCCCCACCTTGCTTGGGGGGCAAGTTTCCCCCTCTCCACCCCTTGGCCGCCCCCCTAGATGGGATCTAGGGCTGGCCGCCGCCCCCTAGGGGTGGAAACCTAGGTGGGAGCGCAGCCCCCTCTCCCCCTATATATAGTGGAGGCATAGGAGCAGCCCAACACATGAGTTTCTTCTCCTGTTGGCGCAGCCCTACCTCTCTTTCTCCTCATATCTCGCGGTGCTTGGCGAAGCCCTGCTGGACTACCACGCTCCTCCATCACCACACGCCGTTGTGCTACTGCTGGATGGAGTCTTCCTCAACCTCTCCCTCTCACCTTGCTAGATCAAGGCATGGGAGACGTCACCGGGCTATACGTGTGTTGAACGCGGAGGTGCCGTCCGTTCGGCACTAGGATCTCCGGTGATTTGGATCACGACGAGTACGACTCCTTCAACCCCGTTCTCTTGAACGCTTCCGCTTAGTGATCTACAAGGGTATGTAGATGCACTCTCCTTCCCCTCGTTGTTGGTTTCTCCATAGATAGATCTTGGTGACACGTAGGAAAATTTTGAATTTCTGCTACGTTCCCCAATAGTGGCATCATGAGCTAGGTCTATGCGTAGTTTCTATGCACGAGTAGAACACAAAGTAGTTGTGGGCGTTGATTTTGTTCAATATGCTTGCCGTTACTAGTCTTATCTTGATTCGGCGGCATCGTGGGATGAAGCGGCCCGGACCGACCTTACACGTACTCTTACGTGAGACTGGTTCCATCGACTGACATGCACTAGTTGCATAAGGTGGCTAGCGGGTGTCTGTCTCTCCCACTTTAGTCGGATCGGATTCGATGAAAAGGGTCCTTATGAAGGTTAAATAGCAATTGGCATATCACGTTGTGGTCTTTGCGTAGGTAAGAAACGTTCTTGCTAGAAACCCATAGCAGCCACGTAAAACATGCAAACAACAATTAGAGGACGTCTAACTTGTTTTTGCAGGGTATGCTATGTGATGTGATATGGCCAAAAGGATGTGATGAATGATATATGTGATGTATGAGATTGATCATGTTCTTGTAATAGGAATCACGACTTGCATGTCGATGAGTATGACAACCGGCAGGAGCCATAGGGGTTGTCTTAATTTATTTATGACCTGCGTGTCAACACAAACGTCATGCAATTACTTTACTTTATTGCTAACCGTTAGCCATAGAAGTAGAAGTAATAGTTGGCGAGACAACTTCATGAAGACACGATGATGGAGATCATGGTGTCATGCCGGTGACGATGATGATCATGGAGCCCCGAAGATGGAGATCAAAAGGAGCAACATGATATTGGCCATATCATGTCACTGTTTGATTGCATGTGATGTTTATCATGTTTTTGCATCTTGTTTACTTAGAAAGACGGTAGTAAATAAGATGATCCCTCATTAAAATTTCAAGAAAGTGTTCCCCCTAACTGTGCACCGTTGCGAAAGTTCGTCGTTTCGAAGCACCACGTGATGATCGGGTGTGATAGATTCTTACGTTCACATACAACGGGTGTAAGACAGATTTACACACGCGAAACACTTAGGTTGACTTGACGAGCCTAGCATGTACAGACATGGCCTCGGAACACAGAAGACCGAAAGGTCGAGTATGAGTCGTATGGTAGATACGATCAACATGAAGATGTTCACCGATGTTGACTAGTCCGTCTCACGTGATGATCGGACACGGCCTAGTTGACTCGGATCATGTAATCACTTAGATGACTAGAGGGATGTCTATCTGAGTGGGAGTTCATAAGATGAACTTAATTATCCTGAACATAGTCAAAAGGATTTTGCAAATTATGTCGTAGCTCGTGCTTTAGTTCTACTGTTTAGACATGTTCCTAGAGAAAATTTAGTTGAAAGTTGATAGTAGTAATTATGCGGACTAGGTCCGTAAACTGAGATTTGTCCTCATTGCTTCATAGAAGGCTTATGTCCTTAATGCACCGCTCAGTGTGCTGAACCTCGAACGTTGTCTATGGATGTTGCGAACATCTGACATACACATTTTGATAACTACGTGATAGTTCAGTTAAACGGCTTAGAGTTGAGGCACCGAAGACGTTTTTGAAACGTCGCAAAACATATGAGATGTTTTGAGGGCTGAAATTGGGATTTCAGGCTCGTGCCCACGTCAAAAGGTATAAGACCTCCGACGATTTTCTTAGCCTGCAAACTAAGGGAGAAAAGCTCAATTGTTGAACTTGTGCTCAGATTGTCTGAGTACAACAATCTCTTGAATCGAGTGGGAGTTGATCTTCCAGATGAGATAGTGATGTTTCTCCGAAGTCATTACCACCAAGCTGCTAGAGCTTCGTGATGAACTATAATATATCAGGGACATATATGATGATCCTTGAGATATTCGCGATGTTTGACACCACAAAAGTAGAGATCAAGAAGGAGCATCAATTGTTGATGGTTGGTGAAACCACTAGTTTCAAGAAGGGCAAGGGAAAGAAGGGATACTTCATGAAACGGCAAATCAGCTGCTGCTCTAGTGAAGAAACCCAAGGTTGAACCCAAACCCGAGACTAAGTGCTTCTGTAATAAGGGGAACAGCCACTAGAGCAGAATTACCCTAGATACTTGGTAGATGAGAAGACTGTCGATAGAAGTATATTGGATATACATTATGTTAATGTGTACGTTACTAGTACTCCTAGTAGCACCAGGGTATTAGATACCGGTTCGGTTGCTAAGTGTTAGTAACTCGAAATAAAAGCTACGGAATAAAACGGAGACTAGCTAAAGGTGAGCTGACGATATGTGTTGGAAGTGTTTCCAATGTTGATATGATCAAGCATCGCACGCTCCCTCTACCATCGAGTTTGGTGTTTGCGTTGAGCATAGACATGATTGGATTATGTCTATCGCAATACGGTTATTCATTTAAGGAGAATAACGGTTACTCTGTTTATTTGAGTAATACCTTCAATGGTCTTGCACCTAAAATGAATGGTTCATTGAATCTCGATCATAGTGATACACATGTTCATGCCAAAAGATATAAGATAGTAATGATAGTACCACCTACTTGTGGCACTGCCACTTAAGTCATATCGGTATAAAACGCATGAAGAAGCTCCATGTTGATGGATCTTTGGACTCACTCATTTTTGAAAAGTTTGAGACATGCGAACCATGTCTATTAGTGTATATGCATGAAGAAACTCCATGCAAATGGACCGTTTTGACTCACTTGATTTTGAATCACTTGAGACATGCAAATCATACCACGTGGGCAAGATGACTGAAAGCCTCGTTTTTCAGTAAAATGAAACTAGAAAGCAACTTGTTGGAAGTAATACATTTTGATGTGTGCAATCCAATGAGTGCTGAGGCATGTAGTGGATATCGTTATGTTCTTACTTCACAGATGATTTGAGTAGATGTTGAGTATATTTACTTGATGAATCACGAGTCTGAATTATTGAAAGGTTCAAGTAATTTCAGGGTGAAGTTGAAAGATCATCATGACAAGAGGATAAAATATCTATGATATGATCATAGAGATGAATATCTGAATTATGAGTTTGGCACAGAATTAAGACATTGTGGAAATTGTTTCACAACTAATACAGCCTGGAACACCATAGTGTGATGGTGTGTCCGAGCATCATAACTGCACCCTATTGGATATGATGCATACCATGATGTTTCTTATCGAATTGCCACTATCGTTCATGGGTTAGGCATTAGAGACAACCGCACTCACTTTAAATAGGGCACCACGTAATTCTGTTGAGACGACACCGTTTGAACTGTGGTTTGGAGAAACCTAAGTTGTCGTTTCTTAAAGGTTTGGGGCTGCGACGCTTATGTGAAAAAGTTTCAGGTTGATAAGCTCGAACCCAAAGCGGATAAAATGCATCTTTATATGACACCCAAATCAGTTGGGTATACCTCCTAATTCAGATCCGAAAGCAATAGGGATTGTTTCTTGAATCGGGTCCTTTCTCGAGGAAAGGTTTGTCTCGAGAATTGAGTGGGAGGATAGTGGAGACTTGATGAGGTTATTGAACCATCACTTCAACCAGTGTGTAGTAGGGCACAGGAAGTTGTTCCCGTGGCACCTACACCAATTGAAGTGGAAGCTTCTGATATTGATCATGAAGCTTCGGATCAAGTAACTACCGAACCTCGTAGGACGACAAGGACGCGTACTGCTTCGGATTGGTACGGTGATCCTGTCTTGAAGGTCATGTTGCTAGACAACAATGAACCTACGAGCTATGGAGAAGCGATGGTGGGCCCAAATTCCGACAAATGGTTAGGAGCCATGAAATCCGAGCTAGGATCCATGTATCAGAACAAAGCATGGACTTTGGTGGACTTGCCCAATGATCGGCAAGCCATTGAGATAAATGGATCTTTAAGAAGAAGACGGACGTGGATGGTAATGTCACCGTCTATGAAGCTCGACTTGTGGCGAAGAGTTTTTCACAAGTTCAAGGAGTTGACTACGATGAGATTTTCTCATCCGTAGCGATGCTTAAGTCCGTCGGAATCATGTTAGCATTAGCTGCATTTTTTTGAAATCTGGCAAGATGGATGTCAAAACGAGTTTCCTTACCAGTTTTCGTAAGGAAAGGTTGTATGCGATACAATCAGAAAGGTTTTGTCGATCCTAAGGATGCTAAAAGGTACTAGCTCCAGCGATCCTTCTAAGGACTGGAGTAAGCATCTCGGAGTTGGAATATACACTTTGATAAGATGATCAAAGAATTTGGGTTTATACAAAGTTTATGAGAAACTTGTATTTCCAAAGAAGTGAGTGGGAGCACTATAGAATTTCTGATGAGTATATGTTGTTGACATATTGTTGATCAGAAATGATGTAGAATTTCTGGAAAGCATATAGGGTTATTTGAAAAGTGTTTTTCAAGTGAAAACCTGGATTAAGCTACTTGAACATTGAGCATCAAGATCTATAGGGATAGATCAAAAAAAACACTTAATGGTACTTTCAAATGAGCATATACCTTGACATGATCTTGAAGGTGTTCAAGATGGATCTGTCAAAGAAGGAGTTCTTGCCTGAGATGTAAGGTATGAAGTTAAGACTTAAAGCTCGACCACGGCAGAAGAGAGAGAAAGGACGAAGGTCGTCCCCTATGCTTTAGACGTAGGCTCTACAGTATGCTATGCTGAGTACCGCACCTGATGTGTGCCTTGCCACATGTCTGGCAAGAGGGTACAAAGGTGATCAAGGAGTGGATCACCAGATAGCGGTCAAAATTATCCTTAGAGGAATAAGGATATGTTTCTTGGTTATGGAGGTGATAAAGAGTTCGACATAAAGAGTTGCGTCGATGCAAGCTTAACACCTATCTGGATAGCTCTGAGTAGAGAAGCCGGATACGTATAGTGGAACAACCATTTCGAATAGCTCCAAGTGGAGCGTGGAAGCAGCATTCACAATATGACATAGAGATTTGCGAAGTACATACGGATCTGAATGTTGCAGACCCGTTGACTAAAACTTCTCTCTCAAGCAAAACATGATCAAACCCCAGAACTCATTGAGTCTTAATCACATGATGATGTGAACTAGTTTAATGACACTAGTAAACTCTTTGGATGTTGGTCACATGGCGATGTGACCTGTGAGTGTTAATCACATGGCGATGTGAACTAGATTATTGACTCTAGTGCAAGTGGGAGACTGTTGGAAATATGCCCTAGAGGCAATAATAAATAAGTTATTATTATATTTCTTTGTTCATGATAATCGTTTATTATCCATGCTGTAATTGTATTGATAGGAAACTTAGATACATGTGTGGATACATAGACAACACTATGTCCCTAGTAAGCCTCTAGTTGACTAGCTCGTTGATCAATAGATGGTTACGGTTTCCTGACCATGGACATTGGATGTCATTGATAACGGGATCACATCATTAGGAGAATGATGTGATGGACAAGACCCAATCCTAAGCCTAGCACAAAGATCGTGTAGTTCGTATGCTAAAGCTTTTATGTCAAGTATCTTTTCCTTAGACCATGAGATTGTGCAACTCCCGGATACCGTATGAATGCTTTGGGTGTACCAAACGTCACAACATAACTGGGTGACTATAAAGGTGCACTACAGGTATCTCCGAAAGTGTCTGTTGGGTTGGCACGAATCAAGACTAGGATTTGTCACTCCGTGTGACGGAGAGGTATCTCTGGGCCCACTCGGTAGGACATCATCATAATGTGCACAATGTGATCAAAGAGTTGATCGCGGGATGATGTGTTACGGAACGAGTAAAGAGACTTGCCGGTAACGAGATTGAACAAGGTATCAGCATACCGACGATCGAATCTCGGGCAAGTACAATACCGTTAGACAAAGGGAATTGTATACGGGATCGATTGAGTCCTTGACATCGTGGTTCATCCGATGAGATCATCGTGGACCATGTGGGAGCCAACATGGGTATCCAAATCCCGCTGTTGGTTATTGACCGGAGAACGTCTCGGTCATGTCTGCATGGTTCCCGAACCCGTAGGGTCTACACACTTAAGGTTCGATGACGCTAGGGTTATAAAGAAAGTTTGTATGTGGTTACCGAATGTTGTTCGGAGTCCCGGATGAGATCCTGGACGTCACGAGGAGTTCCGGAATGGTCCGGAGGTAAAGATTTATATATGGGAACTCCTGTTTTGGTCACCGGAAAAGTTTCGGGTTTTATCGGTAACGTACCGGGACCACCAGGAGGGTCCCGGGGGTCCACCAAGTGGGGCCACCGGCCCCGGAGGGCTGCATGGGCCAAGTGTGGGAGGGGACCAGCCCCAGGTGGGCTGGTGCGCCCCCTCACAAGGGCCCAAGGCGCCTAGGGTTTGGGGAGGGGGAGCCCCACCTTGCTTGGGGGGCAAGTTTCCCCCTCTCCACCATCTAGGGCTGGCCGCCGCCCCCTAGGGGTGGAAACCTAGGTGGGGGCGCAGCCCCCTCTCCCCCTATATATAGTGAAGGCATAGGAGCAGCCCAACACATGAGTTTCTTCTCCTGTTGGCGCAGCCCTACCTCTCTTTCTCCTCATATCTCGCGGTGCTTGGCGAAGCCCTGCTGGACTACCACGCTCCTCCATCACCACCACGCCGTTGTGCTGCTGCTGGATGGAGTCTTCCTCAACCTCTCCCTCTCACCTTGCTGGATCAAGGCATGGGAGACGTCACCGGGCTGTACGTGTGTTGAACGCGGAGGTGCCGTCCGTTCGGCACTAGGATCTCCGGTGATTTGGATCACGACGAGTACGACTCCTTCAACCCCGTTCTCTTGAACGCTTCCGCTTAGCGATCTACAAGGGTATGTAGATGCACTCTCCTTCCCCTCGTTGTTGGTTTCTCCATAGATAGATCTTGGTGACACGTAGGAAAAGTTTGAATTTCTGCTACGTTCCCCAACACGTAATACATGCTATCTTGAAAGAAGCCACTAGTGAAACCTATGGCCCCTGTGTCTCTTTTCCATTATATTGAATCAACTTGCCAATTTCTATCGCCGTTCTTTTTTATTGCAATCTTTACTTTCCAATCTATACAACAAAAATACGAAAAATATTTACTTTACTATCTTTATCAGATCTCACTTTTGTGATTGGCCGTGAAGGGATTGACAACCCCTTTATCGCGTTGGTTGCAAGGTTCTTGATTGTTTGTGCGGGTACTAGGTGACTTGTGTGTCGTCTCCTACTGGATTGATACCTTGGTTCTCAAAACTGAGGGAAATACTTATGCTACTTTGCTGCATCACCCTTTCCTCTTCAAGGAAAAACCAACGCATGCTCAAGAGGTAGCAGCAAGAAAGAAAAACCTCGAGATAACCCCAGGTGAGACCACAGTGCCCATTGTTTTCAATACTGTACCTAGCTTTATTTCACATATTACTAGTTCTGTTGGTGTTAGCTTAGGTAGGAGTCCTGAGGAAATAGAGCGATCTATTTCTATGATTAAGGAATTAGAAAAGTCTAGAAGTGATTTGTTTACTGCTAGATTAAGGAAAGAGAATAGAAAATATAATGATACTGAGTCAAAACTGGATAGTTTCGACCCTGATGCTATTAAGAACTTAGCTTCTGATTCTGATTCTGATTTCAAAGAGGATGAGGATCTAAGAGAGGAAATATTGATGTTATCTTCTCTGTTTAAACCTAAAAGAAAGGTTTGCACTGGTGCGTTCAGTGTTAAACCAAAGTTTCGATGTAGTGTTGGTAATGATACCTTATTATATATAAACTTTTTTTATGGCTGATATTTTTTGGAATGCTAGAGGATTAGGGGAACCTGAAAAGAGAAGATTTCTTGCAGAAACTATCTCAAAGCATAAGCTAGAATTTGTTTGTATTCAAGAGACAAAAAAGAGCGCGTTCGCTGACACCTAGCTGGCTGGGGTTAGCTGCCATTTCACCTTTATTTGGCTTTGGCAGCCATCTGTTGGTGCTTCAGGTGGCTTGCTTATGGGGGTTAGAGAAGATTTATTTGAAGTAGATACTTGTAGGCGGTGATTTTAATATCATTAGGAGGAGTAAGGATAGGAACAAGGCCAAGAAGCTTCCTAAATGGTCTTTTTTTTCAATTCTATTATTGAGCATTGGGGCCTGAAGGAGCTTGAGCTTTCTGGGCAAAATTTTACTTGGTCGAATAACCAGATTGATCCCCTTTTTGTTAAGTTGGATAGGATCTTAGTTAGCCCCGCTTGGGAGTTAAAATTTCCACTAGTTATTGTCAGGACACTGGTTAGAGGTGTCTCTGACCATGCAACCTTGCTTATGCATAACGGGGTTAAAACCGTTACAGCTAATAAACCATTTCGCTTTGAATTATGTTGGTTTATCAAAGATGATCTTGTTGCTGTAGTTAATAAAATTTGGCATACTAATGTGAATGGCAAGGATAATTTGGCCATTTGGATGCAGAAGATGAGGAATTTGAGAAGATGCCTGAAAGGCTGGAATCTCAATGTGGAGGGGGCTTATAGGAAAAAAAAGGAACACTCTAAGTTCCCAACTAGATGATCTTGATAGATGATGTGAGCTAACTGGGTTATCAGTAGCTGACTATGAACTTAGAAAAGACCTTCAGTGTAGTTTGAATAAGATTTTAAGAGAGGAGGAAATCAAATGGTATCAGCGCTCTAAAGAGAGAGATATCAGGGAAGGGAATAACATCACTAGATATTTTATGATTAAGGCGAGCGGTAGGAAAAGAAAGAACAAGATCTTTCGTTTTGTGCAGGATGGGGTTTGTTATCCAGGGTGATAAGGAACTATTGGACTATGCTACCAAGTTCTATAAAGAGCTTTTTGGTCCTGTAGACCTTTTACCTATCTCCCTAAATATTCCTATTCCTACTTGTTTGGACATTAAAGATAAGAAAATGTTGACTGCTAGATTCTCCTTGGAAGAGATCAAGCTTGCTGTCTTCTCTATGAAATGTAACCGAGCGGCTGGCCCCGATGGAATGCCCATTGAATTTTACCAAGTAATTTTGGGATTTAATTTGTTCTGATCTACTTCAGTTGTTTAATGATTCTTTTGATGGCAAATTGGACTTCTCTAGGCTAAATTATGGTGTTGTTACATTGATTGTATAGACCTATTTGTATGCTTAATGTTCCTTTTAAGATTTTTACCAAGGTTTTGAACACTAGAGCTATGTTAGTTGCTGACAAGGTAGTGTCTAAGATCCAAACAACGTTTATTAAAGGGCGTTATTTGTTGGATAATGTAGTAATGTTGCATGAGACCATGCACTATCTTCATAGAAACAAGCTCTCTGGTGTGCTTTGTAAAGTCGATTTTGAGAAAGCTTACGATAAATTTAACTGGGACTTTATGCTTTTTGTGTTAGAGATGAAAGGGTTCCCTGAAAAGTTTATTCAGTGGACCAAGTCAGCCATTGTTGATGGGAAAGTGGCTATTACTTTAAATGATATGATGGGTAACTATATTACTACTAAAAAAGGTCTAAGGTAGGGGGATCCCTTCTCCCCCTTGTTGTTTAATATAGCTGCTGATGTCCTGGTGACCCTGGTTGGAAGGGCTCACGAGCAAGGGTTTATAAAAGGTCTAGCCCCTCAGATTTATGAAGGTGTCCTTTCTGTTTTACAATATGCTGACGACACGATTTTTTGTTTTCGAGGACGACTTGGAAGGAGCCAGGAATCTTAAAATAATTCTTTGTGTCTTTGAGCACTTGACTGGTCTAAAAATTATTTTTTAAAAAAGTGAGGTTTACTGCTTTGGTGAGGCGGAAGTAAGACAGAAGGAATATGCTCAGATCTTTACTTTCATAATTGGAACCTTTCCTTTTCGCTACCTGGGTATGCCTCTGCACTACAAGAAACTTAGTAATAGCGATTGGAAACCTGTCGAGGAGAAATGTGAGAAGAAAGCAGCTACCTGACAAGGGAGCTTGCTTCCTATGGGAGAGAGACACATTCGAACTGAGACTTGCTTGAGTAGTGTCCCATAGTCACATGCTTTCCTTCTTTAGATTGCCTAAAGGTGTGGGTAAACATTTTGATTTTTTCCGAGCTCGTTTGGTTTGGCAAGAAAGGGAGGGAGTGCGGAAGTACCACTTGGTCAACTGGAATGATGTGTGCCAACCTAGGGACCAGGGAGGACTGGGGGTTACTAATCTAGATGTTAAAAATGTTAGTCTTCTTTGTAAGTGGCTCTGGTGACTCGTGATATCTTCAGTGGAGGGCATGGTTTGGTGCCACATGTGAGAAGGATTTTGTGAAGCTAGCTGCTGGAAATGCTTGCTGGCTTCAAAGCCTTTATGTTAATTTGGTTATCGTCCTTTAGTCTGTTGATACCTTTGTAGCTAGCGTAGCACTAGGCCCTTTCATAGGTAGTTTTGGATAGATTGAAGCATCCTGATGTGGTGATATATATAAGTGGTGTGATGATTAGGCTTGATAAGCTGGAACATCCTGGTGTGACTTCTAGATCAGTGATGTAATGTTGGTTTGATGCCTTGTAAACAACTCGAAAATGGGGGCCGTGTGGCCCCTTCGATCGAAAAAAAATTCTAACACGAGGGTGCCTATTGCTGCCATTTTATTCTACAAATCTATATATGCACTATATTTACGTTACCAATATTCGCTCCGTTCACAAATATTAGATGTTCTATTTTTTTCCTAAATTGAATGTATATATACACACTTTAATTTGTTTGTTCACTCATTTCAGTCTGCATGTATTATGTAGTCCATATTAAAATATTGAAGACATCTTATACTCCCTCCGATGAGATAAATCATCAAAATGGTCCATATGGAGGGAGTACTTTGGTAGACTTGGATATAAATCACAAAAATGCTCCATTTCTTATTTGAATCTCCGAAACAGAGGAGCCAATCCCCAACCCCTGTGCCATGCAGCAGCGCGCTCCCGCCGAGCGCTCCACAGCGGCGTCCCTGCACGCGCACGTCCTCCACCTCCACCAATGCGGCGCCGCCGGCAACCTCCTCCGCCGCGCGCACGCGGCCGCCCTGACATCCGGCGCGCTGGCCGCGTCCCTGCCCCTCGCGGGCGCGTTCATCCTCTCCTACGCCGCGGCCGCCGACCTGCCCTCCTCCCACCGCCTCCTCCTCCACCACCCGCTCCGCCTCCGCTCCGCCTTCCTCTGGAACTCGCTCTCCCGCGCGCTCTCCTCGGCCTCCCTCCCCGCCGAGGCCCTGCGCGTCTACAACCTCATGCTCCGCTCCGCCGTCCGCCCGGACGACCGCACCTTCCCCTTCGCCCTCCACGCCGCCGCGGCCGCGGCCGCCGATGCCGCGCACGCGGCCAAGGGCCTCGAGCTCCACGCAGCCGCGCTCCGGAGCGGCCACCTCGCCGACGTCTTCGCGGGCAACACGCTCGTCTCCTTCTATGCCGCCTGTGGCTCCGCCCGTGACGCGCGCAGGGCGTTCGATGAAATGCCCGCCCGGGACGTCGTCTCCTGGAACTCCCTCGTCTCGGCGTTCTTGGCCAACAGGATGTTCGATGACGCAAGGAAGGCATTGGTCAGTATGATGGGGAGCGGGGTCCCTGTGAGCGTGGCAAGCTTGGTCTCGGTTCTGCCTGCCTGTGGCGTGGAGCAGGAGCAGGGGTTTGGGTTGGCTGTGCATGGACTGGCGCTGAAGACCGGGCTGGACTCCATGCTCAATCTTGGAAATGCATTGGTTGATATGTACGGGAAATTTTGTCAAGTGGAGGCGTCGATGCAGGTGTTTGAAGTAATGCCAGAGAGAAACGAGGTATCTTGGAATTCTGCCATAGGTTGTTTTCTTAATTCAGGGCTTTATGGAGATGTGCTGGCCATGTTTAGGGAAATGTCAGAGCGCGGAGTCATGCCAGGGTCTATCACATTATCAAGTCTGCTACCTGCTTTGGTTGAGCTTGGTTATTTTGATCTGGGGAGGGAGGTACATGCGTATAGTATAAAGAGAGCAATGGACTCAGATATTTTTGTTGCCAATTCACTTGTGGATATGTATGCCAAACTTGGTTCTCTAGAGAAAGCCTGCACTGTCTTTGAAAAGATCGAGGTACCCAATGTGGTGTCATGGAATGCAATGATCGCTAACCTTGTGCAAAATGGAGCTGAGACTGAGGCATTCCATCTTGTTATCAAGATGCAAAAGGATGGGGAACGGCCAAATTCAATAACCCTGGTGAATGTACTTCCAGCTTGCTCAAGGATGTCCTCTCTAAAGATAGGGAAACAGATCCATGCATGGTCGATCCGTACAGGATTAGTATTTGACTTATTCATATCGAATGCTTTGATTGATATGTACGCGAAGTGCGGGCAGCTGAGCTTGGCGCAAAATATTTTTGACTTGTCAGAGAAGGATGATGTGTCATACAACGCGTTGCTTCTGGGTTATTCTCAGAGTCCATGGAGTTTTGAATCTCTTAATCTATTTAAGGAGATAAGGTCTGCGGGAATCGAGTATGATGCTATTTCTTTCATGGGTGCTCTGACTGCATGTACCAATTTATGTGCATTTAAACAAGGGAAAGAAATTCATGGTGTTTTAATAAGGAGATTACAAAGTAATCATCCCTTTCTGGCCAATTCACTGCTAGGTTTATATACTAAAGGTGGAATGCTTGATACTGCAACAAAGATCTTCAATAGGATTACAGAGAAGGATGTTGCTTCATGGAATACCATGATCATGGGGCATGGAATGCACGGCCAAATTGATGTTGCTTTCCATTTGTTTGATCTGATGAAGGATGATGGTGTTGACTATGATCATGTGTCTTACATCGCAGTGCTGTCGGCATGCAGCCATGGTGGGCTTGTTGAGAAAGGAAAACAGTACTTCAGTCAAATGCGTGCCCAAAATTTAGAGCCACAACAAATGCATTATGCTTGCATGGTTGATCTTCTTGGGCGTACTGGACAATTGACTGAATCTGTTGAACTAATCCTAGACATGCCTTTCCATGCCAATTCCGATGTGTGGGGAGCACTGCTTGGGGCTTGCCGAATACATGGAAACATTGAAGTAGCACAATATGCAGCAGAACATTTGTTTGAGTTGAAGCCAGAGCATTCGGGTTACTACACACTGCTGATAAACATGTACGCTGAGGCTGGTAGGTGGAATGAAGCAAACAAGATCAGGAAATTAATGAAATCCAGGAAGGTACAGAAAAATCCAGCCTATAGCTGGGTACAGAGTGGCAACAAGCTACAAGCTTTTCTTGTGGGGAATGGTAGCTCTGCCGCGATAAGTTTAAATTGACTGGCAATATAACAGATGGTGAACTTATATGGTGGTACGGACTACGGAGTCTTCCACTAGGAATGAATTGTATATAGCACTATAATATTGCATGTTCACCAAATCTGATAAGTATTGTCACTGTAATAGTGAAGGAATGCGATGAGGAGTGCAATGACTTTTAGAAGACCGTAGTCGTCGATGGCTGCACTGTATGACCTGACAAGAATCACATAAAGATGAGCAATATTAATTGGCACTACTGCGGTCTACATATCTTTGCTAATGGAGTTTAGCCTAGTAATGGAAGAGAAGGTAATAATTCTTAGACAATTTGTCTCTATATAAATAACTTTGAGCATTTCTGAAGTTCTGTCCAGCTGTTTGTGTCCATGCAGTCATTGGCATACCCAATGTATTCTCTGCATAGTGACGTAACTTTTGCCAGTTCCTCAGCTTTGAATAGTAAAGGATGGGGATAAGCAAGAAGATAATCCTGATGTGCTAATAGAACAGATGAGGTAGAGGCTGAGATAATCCTAATTAGCAAGAAGATAATACTGATGTGCTAATCCTCAACTCTGCTTATTGTAAATGCTTCATTGGAAGTAGATTTGGGGAACTTACTATATTAAATAAGTAATTTAACTCTCGATCATATTTACTGAATTATTGAAATGCTGCACTAAAGTTGCTGAAACTTCATACTGGGTTATTTGATCTTGAGCTAAATGATTTCGAGTCTCAGTTAAGATTGCTTCAAATATTAAGATTTTGAATATTTTAGAGATATATAATATTTTTTTAATATCTCAATTGCTCATCAGATTGTTTCTTCTGCGTGTAACTGAAGCATCAACTGGAAAAAGCTTTACAAAACCGATATTATTGTTAGAATATTTGAGATCTGTCTCACAAGAGACGATGAACGGTCATGTTACTATATGCATCGAATAGGAAAGGTTGGGACTTTGCTGTCATGACTGGCTTATTCGTTTGCAGATGATGAACATGGTTCTGCCTTCGTTGTCCTGGGAGTTGGGAGTCAAGCATGTGTTTTTCATTAAATGTTTTCTTGTATGTTATTGTCAGCAGCTAGTAGTTTTTCATTATATTTCTAAAAATCTGGACGCCACCTATTTGAGTGATCGTTGAATGATTCCTTTGCGATTGAAATAAAAATATTAAGTGCTTATATACTTGTGTGAGAAGCCCTTCTTTATTAAACTTTGCATGGGTTTGAGATATGCCAGGATCAGCCATGCGCCTCTTTCACTGCCGTCTAATATTATGCATAAAACGAGTCGTACTTTACTTGGTGCACAAAAGTGAGCTGTACTAAGCGTCCAATTATTGTATGAATGTGCTAGAAACCTTCTAAAGTTCTGCTGATAACTTTATTCTATGTGGTAGGTAGAACTGATTATTTCTCTTCAGAGGAAATTGCACTCAGGCTCCCGGCATACATGGTCATTAGGATTATAAAGGCATGGGTTTAACCAACAGTCACTCACATGTATTTTTAGTTTACTCCGGTTGTAGCTTGGGTCTGAACGTGTTGAAGATGTTGCCAATCACACAGCTTCCACCCAGTGATAGCCACGGGGAAGGCGAGAAATGATCATGGAACAAAGCAAAGAATGACAGCCTGACAGATCCTGCAGGGTGCAGTAACAGATGATACGGACATGGCAGCTCAGGCGCTTGATAGGGAGACATCTCAAGGTAACAAACTCTAATTGAAAGAGTGGGAATGGATGAGTGGAGAGTCATCTTTGTCTTGTTTCTGTTAATTTCCAGATATTGCCAAGGAGTTTGAAGCAATCTCTAATTGAAAGAGTGGGAATGGATGAGTGGAGTTCCATTCGATAGGGATCTATATAGGATAAATACTCCAGACTCGAGTAATTCTTCTCATTTCAGGTCCAATCAGCATCCTCTTTTGCAATTTAGAGTTTCTTGGACGCCTTGTTTGAATAAATCATCAGGCAGCTGTTTATAGTATGAAGTATATGAATGCCTTTGCATGATTATTCGCATTGGCGAATGCGGCAAATCTTTGAAAAGTATGCAACTCGATCTGCTTTTATCTTGTTAGATTCGTAAGTGTCTCTACTCCCTACTATTGTATGCTAGAATGTTCTAGCAAATAAAATGATCCTGATCCTTTCAGTTTCTTTTCACCGTGCTTTTTAATTAAGTAACTGTTTTAACTTATAACCATGTTTAATGAAACTATGGAAACACATTAGTCTAATTCTCAACTTGAATGGTGTTCTATTAAGAAGACGAACAGTTGGGTTAACATTCTTCTGATATGGTTGCAGGATCAGCTTATCTGAACAGTTGTTGGTTGCTTTCTTGATGAATGTTGATCTTCGGGTGGTGGCATATTCTCTGATGACTACTCATGTCTGGTGATCATCGAAAGCGAACATATTTCAGTTGAACTTTCCTCTGGAAATTATCTCCTGTAACAAGCCATTCCTAGTTTTAGGGCAAATCTCTTTTGGTGCTGAACATTTAACACAGTGACTATTCTGTAGTTCTTCTGGAACCTCCCTTGGCACTGAACATTTTAGACAGTGACTGTCCTGTAGTTTTTCTGGGAAATCTCCTTTGGCAAAACCTACCGATATTTTGGGCAAATCTCCTTTTGCCAGAACTGACCTATAGTCCAGCAAATCTCCTTTGACAAAAGTACCTACAGTTCTTCTGATATCCTTCGTTACATATGCTGTTCCTTCCAATAGTCCGGTGAGCCGCTGATCTGGGTGCTCAACGCATTTTCCTCGAGTCGGATTGCCAGACAATGGTTTCGGCGCTGAAGGGCCGCGACTATGCTGCTGCTGAGCTTGGCGTTCTCTTCAGGGAAGCAAGGAGCTTATGCCATGCATCTCTCGAATCCTATGATTTCAAGTACTGTAAACGTGATTGTAATAAAGTAGCTCATGCCTTGGCATAGTTTGGCCTGTCGGCTGATGCGCCCTTCTCCGTCTGGGCTTGGATGCCCCTGAATTTGTTTGGGTCCTGGCGAACACTGATATGGTGCACCAGGTTTAATGGAATAGATGCTATTCCTCTCAATTTTTTTTTTGCTCCCTGGACAATTCTCCTTTGGCATTGGCTTTAGCCATAGATTGATATCTTGGCACATCTCCTTCGGCTTTAGGTTTAGCTTCAATCCTGTCTGGGCAAATCTCCTTTGGCGGTTAGTGGTACTGCATCAGGGAATTCTCCTTTGGCATTAGCACTCAAGCGTGCTGGCCATACACATTGGTCCAAACGTTAACCTGCTGTCCAAAGACTGTTCTTTAGTTTATCACATTATCACATAGCACAGCTTATTACAAAAATGTGGGAATGAATTTAATCTAATTATTATTAACAATATCGGTCGTTTCGTATCACATGAAAATGACAAAGTGTTGTGTTGCAGGGTTTGTAAGCAGTTATTTCTTTGTGACTGACTCAGACTCTGAAGTCATACACTGGAATGAGTTACAGTGAGGACCAAGAAGAATCTGAGTTTACATACAGCGGCCATGCACAGAGCATCTTGTCAAAGCTTGGACCGTAGAATCGGTAAGATTGATTATTTTCTTACATCTGGTGACTACGTGGTTATGGGACCAGGGATTGGATGGATGATCACCGTTGTGTTCAGTGATGGGGTGAAGTGTGAAATGCTGTCAAGTGTTAAAGGAACTCTGAGGCACTGAAGCACATTCGTCCGATCATCTTTCAAGATGCACCTTATTTTCGCTTTCCAAGTCAACGTGTGAGGATTGATTGTCCATCCCACCGCGTCCAAGTCAGCAACATGGTGGGCAAGTCGAGATGACGGTGTTGTATCATTTATTGGATGTACTGCTGGGTGAGGTATGTTTTAGGGACGATGGTGGCTCTAATCTTCAGTTCTTGTCGTCATCTTTACAATTGGTCAGAAGTACTTGAAGCTGAACTCATGTCAATGAAAGAAGGCCCTCCAGTTGTGCAATCAGCATATTGATATTGAGTCGTACTGCAAGGAGGCCGTTGCTATGTGAATTTCGAGTTTGCTATGATCAAAAGCAGAGAGGAGAACAGGCCAGAGTATGCTTTTATTATCAGAGAGATCAATATCAGTTTGGGGATGCGATTCTTGCATTACTCGTATTCGTCGGAGCACAGGCAATTTTTAGGTTGCATGCATGACCGAACAGCTGTTTGGTTATGGTTCGGCCCAGATGATGTTATGGAAATTGCTGGACGAGATTATAACACTTAATTTTGAGCAATGCAAGAATTAGCTCTGCCCCAAAAAAACATGAACTTCATCAAGTTGAAACTTTCATCTAGATACCACGTGTACCGTCCGAACCATTTTTAAACTGTGAAATGTGGGGAACTAATGATAATTTTTTTTTCTATTCTATTCTATCTCAAAAGTGATAATGTATATTTGTGACGCAGCGTATAGCTCTTCATATCCCACCGTGGTAATCCCGAGTTTGTCATCATACAAAGAAGCAATCCCGAATAGTTTTTTTTTTCTTTTTGAGGGAAGCCAAGTCTTTATTGCTCAAAGATCACAGAGTTTGGAATACAGAAAGAATCGTGGGGTTGTTCGAGCCAAACATGGCGGCCCCGATCTAAAGATTGAGAGTACTTGGCTAACGAACGAGACTTGGCCCTGATCCAACATGATCAAAAACAGTGCTCATGATCAAAAGTGATAACAGTACATCCGTTTTCATCTTCAAAGACGTTTGTCCAGAACAAAAACATGAAAGCGGGAAACCAAGTAGCCAAACAGCTAGCAGCTAGCATATATCTTGATCCGAACCAGGCCGTACGTCGCGATTAATCTTGCACCGAGGTGGCCGCCGCCGCGCGCGCCATGACCGCCGGGAGGCTCGTGATGTGCTGCAGCAGAAACGCCATCTCCTCCTCCTCGTCGTCCTCCTCATCCATGGAGTCGTCGCCGTTGCTTCCGCTGCTGCTGTTGGTGCTACCGTAGTGCACGACCGGCTCGTCCTCTCGGAGAAACTCCAGAAAGTTGGCCAGGACGTCCCCCTCCAGCCACTTGACGCCGGGAAGCGGCGCCGGCGCGGCCTCCTCCGCCTCCTCGAGGAACTGCAGGTACTCGGCGAGGACGTCCCCCTCCAGCCAGGCCACCGGGAGCGGCGACGGCGCGCCGGCGATCTGGACGTACTCCAGGGTCGCCATGTCGCCGGCCGGCTGGCTCTCCTCGTTGCCTGCTCCTCGTCTCCCGTATGCAGACGGAGGAGAAAGGAAGTAATGAGAATACAGAATTAAGGAGGGGAACTGAGTTCCCTTGAGATTATATAGAGCGGCCGAAACGCGACTTCATCCGACACCAGCTCGGCACCAAGCCGTGAAGCAGCCTACTGAAATGTCGTCGGTGTTCCTGTTCCTAGTCGGACTCAAATTCAAGAGCAATGCTACACCTACGAAAATATTTTTACGTATCTTACGAATGAAATGAGTTGGCAGCCTTCAATTGGATATTAGTGGAGGCTGGGGCCCACCCTGAAAATCAGGGGGAGGGCGTTTGGTTAGGGAAAAGAAGGATTACGTAGGATACGTAACAGCATTACGTAAGTCTAGCATTTTTGCAAATTCAAAGGGAGAGAAGAGATCAAGATTTTCCTGCCGTGTCGACCAAGCCGCGCGTCTCCGTATACATAACGTACGTGCCTATATAAATTGTTTGTGTCGTGCTCGATTTCGTTCGTTGGCTTCATCGTCGGAGCAGCCGATCCATCCATCGATCTTGGTTTCGATTCGATGATGATGGCGAGGGGACAACCTACTCCGCCGCAGGAATCCGCAGATACGGTCCGAGAGATCCTGCTCAAGCTGCCCATCAGGGACGTGACCCGCTGCCGCTGCGCAGGGGCGGAGCCAGGATTTGGATATTGGGGGGAGGGGGGGGGGGTGGGGCAAGCCAAACCAAGCAAAGAAAAAAATTTATCCAGTACAAAAATAATCATATGGAACAAGGTTTTGCTGAAGTGACATAAAAATATCATTACATTTCTATTAATTTAAAGTGGCCTCTACGACTGCTAATAAGATCAAAAATATTAATAATTTCATCAGAAGATATCTTAGCTGCTAATCTTTTTTCTATGTAAATTATCATGCAATGGCGAAGCAAATCATCTCCCATTTTACTTCGAAGACGTGTCTTGAATATTTTCATAGCCGAAAAAGCCCGCTCTGCAGTTGCCGTTGAGACTGGGAGAGTGATAACTAGTCGCAGCAACCTGTCAACCATTGGATATGAAGAAGCTTTTCCGGTTTTAACTAGCCCTTTTGCTTTGGATCCAATGATGAACAGAGAGTAAGGAGCTCAGTTGCTTGTGTACTGAATCGATCATTCAGTTTACTCAGTTGTTGATCAATTGCAACACTGAAAACATCGACATTGTAGTGGTGGAGCGTTGTTGTGTTGTCATGCTTATTTCGAGATTTGGTAACATCAACATACCTATTAATTTCGCTACAAAGTCAGCTAAATTCTCAAGATAAAAAGCAACCAAGATATAACTTAATATAAGTTAAGTAATTTTAGAAAGTAGAAAAACATACTTGCGGTCCAAATCTGGGATATCAATCTCGTGCTTCACACAAAAAGATTTGACCTCCTCTAAAAGAGAGTCCCAACCATGTTCCCTTAGCTCACCAAGTAGGACCTTTGTGTTAGAAACAGAATCCATGGCATTTAAAATATCCAAAGATTTGTATTGGAGTTTCTGACACAACACATCAGTGATCTTCATAATCTTTTCCATCAGATGTAGAATGAACACGAAATCAAATGATATGACAATTTTAAGGGATCCAACGGCATCTCTACGAGAATATTTTGAGACTGAACGGTCACTTGCTATACCTCTTAAGACGGCAACTGTAGCAGCAAACATCTTCTTTAAGCTCTATATGGACTTATAGTGTGAACTCCATCTTGTGTCTCCTGGTCTCTGTAAGGTTCCTATTTGGTTTTGCCCTCTGCCTGTATCAAGCTCTCCCAACTCAATTTCACGAGCAATTTCCTCCGCTTGGTTTGCTAGTAGCTCATCGCTGCGCTTTGTAGAAGCACTAACAACATTTATTACAAAATTTGCATTCTGAAAAAAGTTATGTACCTCATGTACCTCTCGTGATGCAACAACAAGCGCCAATTGTAATTGATGAGCCATACAATGAATATAGTAGGCATACGGACACTCACGGAGAATAAGAGCCTTCAGTCCATTCCACTCCCCTCTCATATTACTTGCACCGTCATATGCTTGGCCCCTGATGTCTTGTACATTCAAGTTATTATTTGACAGTACAGTACATATTGCATTTTTCAAAGTTAAGGCAGCAGTGTCATTAACATGAACTAGATCAAGGAAACGCTCAATTATTTCTGCTTCTTTGTTGGCAAACCGAAGAACAACTGCCATTTGTTCTTTTCTTGATTCATCCCGAGCTTCATCAACCATTATACAGAACTTGGCATTACCTATTTCTTCTCTAATTGCTTTCTGCACTTCTAGAGCAAGTATGCCAACAATCTCTTTCTGAACATCTCCGGATGTATACTTTGCATTACCTGGAGCATTTTCCAGAACAACTCCCGCGACATCCTTATTGTACAAAGCGAGAATCTTAACCATTTCAAGAAAATTTCCTTGGTTCTTAGACCCCGCAGATTCATCATGACCTCTAAAAGAACAAGCTCGGAATATCAGCCACCTAATGGGACAAAGCGACTAGATGTTAGATACCAAAACATTAAGTCATGTCAAATTTTAGTTGATGTAAAAAAACTTGCTTACCTCATGGCATCGATGGTAGTCTTAAGCCTCAATCTCGCAGCAATAGCTACTTTCTCATTTCTCTTTTCCATCACATTGTCGATATGAGCCATACTGGTCTTGAGATCTTCATAGCACCGAGCGGAATAGTTGTGAGCAGAGTCCGGGCCCCCAACATGAGTTAAAAAAGCACACGCTTTTCCATCATTAACCTTTTTGCAGTTTCTAAAACCCTTGACCGAGAATGTATCAGACCCACATCTCCCAACAGGTTTTTTTGAGAAGAGAAAGCACGGCAAACAATATGCGCTATCATTGTGTGTTGAATACTCAAGCCACCAGAAATTTGTGTACCAATCTTTTTGAAATCGACGACGGTGTTTAGACTTTTCATCAAATGGGTATTCTACCAACTCCGGTCGATATGCTCCCTTAGATATATAAAAATGCTGAGGGTCATCTTGCTTGTCTGGTGTGAGCTCCCAAATTTGGCAACGTTTACCGGGGTCTCTCTCATAAGGTGTGGTTATAACTTCTGCTTGTTCTGCAGCATTTACCACGTCCGGCATATCCTGATCAGAAGCGTTAACTGGACTCGGATTTGTAACTTGCACATCCGCCTCACCAACAATTTCAGTAGGTTGAGAACTTGAAGCAACCGGCTTAAAAAAAGCATTAATCTTAATGGTGTTTGGCCCTGCTTTTCTCTTCATAGCTGCTGCCTGCATATTGGAATGGAGTCATGGAGAATTAACATGCTATATAAGTTTGACATAATCGCAGATAGGAACTAATACAAGATAATGGATAATTTGCATCACAAAAATAAGAACTCGCCACACACACAGTACAACACTATCCAGGATGATAATTGTGGACATGTCGAAGATGGGAACAGCCGAACAGGGAATCCTCCATAGAATCACAAATTACACAACGAAATTACCAAAGCAAAAAAAAATCTGGAGCATCAATTCGACCAGGACAGGACTGAATTCGACACGGATACAGGATAACAGGATGAGAATCGACTTGCTAGTTCATGGCATGGTGGCAGTATTAAAGCGGGACTGCAGGAAGAATTGACAAGTGCAGCAGCCATTTACCTAAATATGTGAATCAGATCGGCTGATCCCTGATCGAGAATCAAGAGCAGGAGCCACCGCCCACCGAGCCAGGAGATGAGGAGAAGGCGAGAAGCAGGCCTGGGTCCTGGGCAGGAGCAGCTGAGCAGAGGAGGGCGATGGGCGAGGGCGATGGGCGAGAAGGGCAAGAGGCGAAAGGGGGCGAGGGCGTCGAAAACTGGAACGGCGGCGACGACTAATCCCATGTATACGCTAATTATGGACTTAAAGTTACGATGGAAGTTAGGGCCTAGGCCGCTACTAGTGGGCTTTTTTCACACGGGACTTTTTTTCTTTCTACCAATATTGACGTTGAGGTATCTGATAGGGGGGGCCAAATACATGCGTACCTGCCTATGTCTCGTCAATCCTATACTACGTACTCCCTCCATTTTTATATACAAGGCCACAAACTCGGATTACGGGTACCAATGTAAAATTTAATGCCTGCTTTACAAGTCAACTTTTTTTCTTGTTTACTGGGATCATTAATACTCCGCATGCATGCAAAGAAACTGAGTGGAGGAAGTAGCTGACTGTCATTATGACTACATGCATGCAAGTATTAAACAGGTTGTTAGTACGAGAAAATATCATTAACTTTGCCTCGATTACTGTTGGTGGCCTTGTATAGATGCAAAATGTATATTTCATAGTGGCCTTGTATATAAAAATGGAGGGAGTACTTCAGGTTCGCTCGATCGTTTTTTTTAGAGCGAAGACGCCATATGCGTCCGGCTTTAAATTAATAAAGCTCCAACGGCAGCGTACCACACCAAGTCTTAATACATCACCAAAAGCCCTGCCGGCTTTAGCACCAAAGTTCAGATGAAACTAAACAAGCCGCCAATCGAGATTACAGGGCAGAGCCCGTAAAGAGCACGCAGGCTCGTCAAGCAACAAAAGAAACGAAGTCATGACTCCCTAGCCATCGCATACACTTGCACCAGTCGTTGTTGGCGGTCTTGATCAGCTCAGCATCCTTGCGCCTCCCCAACGGACTCCACTGCTGCAATAGAAGGTTGCATTTGAAGATGATATTAGCCGGATGATTTGGGAAGCACCCTTCTATAGTGAACTTGTTCCTAGTTAGCCATAAGGCCCAGAGAAGTGCCCCAACACAACTCCACATAACCCGATATGCTGGGCCCTTAATCACATCAAGGAGGTTGAAAAGCTCAGTAGCCGAGCGCGGGTCCCAAGGGACACCTGCCGCGGTCCGAACGGCACTCCACGCAAACCTTGCTAAAGGGCACCGGAAAAATACATGATTGGCATCCTCCGGTTCCCCGCATAACGCACACGGACCCGTGGCCGGCCCATTACGTTTGGCTACGTTCAAGGAAGTGGGAAGCCTATCGCGACACAGTTGCCATATGAAAAGTTTGATCTTCAAAGGCATCCTCGCTTTCCACAAACCTGCAATCACAGGCTGTGTCGGCCCTCGACACAACTTGCGGTATAAGGAGTTCACCGAGAATTTCCCCGAGTTAGTGAGCGCCCAACTCACCGTGTCAGGTTGATCCGAAAGACCCACCGGTTCGATTAATTGCAGCAAGGCCGCGAGGCTTGCCTGCTCGGGTCCGTTGAGTTCCCGCTTGAACGGAATCTCAGGTGGCGTCGCGGAAAGCGCAACCGCCACCGATAACGCGGTGTCAACGGAAATATCGTACAACTCCCGGAATTCGATCCAAAGGGGTTGGGTACCTATCCACAGGTCAGTCCAGAAACGCGCGGATCTGCCGTTTCCAACCGCAAATTTTGCCCCCATGGCAAAAGCTGGTTTGATCAACTGAAGATCATTCCAAAACGGAGAGCCCCTTGCCCTTCCTTCAAAAAAATTCCCGTTAGGAAAATATTTGGCCCTTAGGAGGTCGACCCACAACCCGGAGGCCCCCTGGGTGATTTTGCAAATCCATTTGCACATCAGCGCGATGTTAAGCCGTCTGGAATTGGTGATCCCAAGACCGCCCAAGTCCTTGGGCCGGCACACCCAGGCCCATTTAACCATATGGTATTTATGGTGCGGGCTAGTTCCTTCCCAAAAGAACTTGGCTCGCGGCGTGTCAAACTTGGCATGGACCCCTTCTGCAAGCAGAAACAGTCCCATGGCAAACATAGGCAAAGAAGACAGGCTGGAATTTGTGAGCACTAGCCTCGCCGCTTTCGACAAAAAATTTCCCCGCCAAGGACAGACCCTAGTCCTCACTTTGGCGCATAGAGGCTCCCAATCCTCTATCGTGGGTCGTTTGGTGTCTACCGGGAGGCCCAGATAAGTGAACAGGAATTTGCCCACTTTGCAGTTGAGCAAATCCGCAATGCGCCTTCCCTCCTCGGCCTCGATCCCCATCGAGAGCACCTCACATTTGTGGAAGTTAATTTTGAGGCCCGACATGAGCTCAAAACTGAGAAGAATCACCTTGACCGCCGCAATGCTATGGAGGTCCGGACGAAACAACAGTAGCGTGTCATCCGCATACTGCAAGTGGGTCACTCCCCCTGGAATGAGATGTCCTACCAACCCCTTGATGTGACCAGCCTCCGCCGCTTTCCTCAACATTGAGGACAGCGCGTCAACTACAAAGTTGAACAGGAGGGGAGAGAACGGATCCCCTTGCCTGAGGCCTCGCTTGTTCCAGAAGAAGTGCCCTACTTCTCCGTTCACCGAAATAGCAGTTTGTCCTCCCGAGACCAACTACATGACGCGGTGCACCCAAACAGCGGAGAACCCCCGGCCGAGAAGCACCTGGCGGAGGAAATTCCAATTAACCCGATCGTATGCCTTTTCGAAGTCTAACTTTAACAGCACCGCCGGTTCCTTAGAGCGTTTGAGTTCGTGTATAATCTCCTGAAGGGGCA